>NC_025997.2:107596356-107688856 GCF_000442705.2 Elaeis guineensis | reverse complement strand
TGGTGATGCATAAATGAAGAAAAGTGTAGCAACACAATGGCAATCCATTAGGCACCAGAATCAAGTGCACAAAATATTAAATACCCTTAACTGAGAAATTATAGAATTTAGAAGGAAATTAAGTGCTCAAAGGAAAGCAATACACCAAGCAGGCTAGCCTCTCAAACTATACATTGGGTGGCTACATCATTCACATTCATGAGCATACTTTCCTTCTATTTCCTGTACAATGTTCTGTACCGAAATAACCATTCTAGGTTTTATTTATGGTATGGCCATACTAGAGATAAAACCTGAACCAGTAACCTCCACATAAAATATATATATAATCCATTAATATTTCCCTATAGTGTTTCAGGAGGTCCTGCTAATTAGTTGTCAGAAAGGCATCAGTGGATGAAATGTTGTACTGCAGACCATAAACTGAAAGGATATAGGGAGCCAAAGAAATCCTTAATGTGACTGGCATCATTTATTCTATTCAAGAGAAAACATTATATGGCAAGCTTCAAAGGTTGGATGAGTCCCAGCTTGCATCAACTGCCTTGATGATCTTCTCATGCAGTAATGCTCCAGAGCATGCAATTATGCCTCGATCAAGACCTTCCAAATACATACCTCTAGAGAAGTCCAATGGGCGGCCTCCAGCATCTGTGACGACTCCACCAGCTTCTTGAATGATCACAACCCCAGCAGCATGGTCCCATATTTTTTCCTTGTATCCAGCTCTAGCAAACTTCATAAAAATCTCAGCATCCCCTCGGGCTATGGCAGCATACTTCACCATGCTGTACACACGCAATGGCTGCTTTCTGCCAATGATGAAATAAAATATACATGTTTCAATAGAAGATTTATGACTACAGAAAAACATGAAAAAAATTTATAGAACTTTGCACCACCTCTAACAGTTTGCTGTACGATTAAGGGTACATAGTTCTCACTTCTTTTTTATAGCACTTTTCAACTCACAAGATGATGGCTAAGACAAAAAAAAATTTTGCCTACTCTCAAATGCGCCAAGATCTAAATGACTAAGACATGCACCGTATATAGTTGGCAAAGGCAGCAAATTTACCTGACGCCAACACTGTCTGCCAATCCAGCTGTGAAGGAGTGGCTTGAATTGGTCTTCTCAACAGGTTCACAGAATGTTGCAAAAGCAGGATCACTGACAAAGGATACTTGAATTTTTCGTGCACAGTTTTGCCAATCAAATTTACCATAGTCATGAATCAGTGGTTGCATCCAAGCTTCACCACTACCTTTTTGAGCATACATTACACAACCTTTATGCCAGGATCCAGATGTGGGAGGAGACAACTTTGACATGAGCCTATAATAACGTTGGTGATAATTGAGCCATGCTTTATTCATTGGATAATTAGGGCAACCAAGAACACCAAGGATAACTTCTCCATCCTCTATTAAAGCAAGAGCAACAGCATACTGATCTCCACGCACAAAGCCCAGTGTCCCATCCACAGGATCAAGTACCCAAAACCTTCCCTTGGGGCCTCCATTAGAGTTACATCTGATTATAGCTTCCAGAACTTCCTTAGTTCCAAGTGCTTTTTCAGGGCCTTCTAGTCCAAATGTGGGAGCTTCAGCCAGGCACACATTCACAGTATTGACAACATATTCTAGCAAGGCTGTGTTATTCTTTTTGGACAATGTTTGAACATCTTCTTCTGCAACAATTGACACGTTTTCAATGCCAAAGCACTGTGAAAGGACCCAACTGACTGTTGCTTGAACACCCCAATCTACAAGGCAATGAAACTTCAATGATTAACAATAAATATATAGCATGAATTGATTATGTTTTACAAATTGGAAACTGTCATAGAAAAAAACTAATATGCAAGACTAAATCTAAACCAGTCCCCAAATTTGCGTACAACATGGTCTTTTCATTATCAAATGATTTTGGACCATATGCAGAATCTTGAGTCTCATTCTACTGATATATGTTAGTCAAATGATATAAGACTTCATTTGTTGATCTATTGCATCAGACTCAACAAGACTTTGTTTTCATTCTACTTACCCGTGCAGCTATATACATGCCTTTTTCAATGTCAACAGTAGGCTTCGAAACTGGAGCTTCCAGACCAGTTTATAAAGTAGTTCTGATATCCAGCCTTTTGTATTTGCAGTTGCTAGGAAAACTCCCTGGAAGAATCTTTTACTTAAGGGAAGTTTCATGGATATGGTTTTTAAGCTGACTGTCCTTGTCTTTTATGTTAGGAGTTTCAAGATTTTTTCTCAACTTCATAGTCATTACTACTTTTCTATCTCTCTCTCTCTCCATGTATGTACTGTGTAGTATATTTTATTTGGATCTTTTGTCCTGATCAAACTCCTTGAAATACAAGAGCTAAAATCGGGTTTCATCCAAAATAAAAAATAAATAGAATTTACATCAGCTTAATGGCAGCCTAAGAAACTAGGTTGTCAGTTCTTTCACACTTTAAAACGAGATCATGAGATCTGGGAGATGATTTTAAGTTCTTTTGCAATAGAGATGTTTTGAATGCTGCTACCTTCTGAGATGATGTAGAGATTCCTCTTGATCAGAGAAGTGCCAAATGCATCTTAATCATTTAAGGGAAAGATACCTAGTTCGTCCAACTTCAAGAAAAGAAACTGCTTGGGTGTATTAAATTTGAAACTGCTTTTGCGTATTAAATTTTAGCAAATGGCCTACTGGATCCCAGTGATTTGTGTTTACTTGGAAGGATGTATTATGAGAGTTTGATATATTATCACTATATATACCTCGCTAATAGATATGTAATCCATTATTTCGTTTTTCACTAATAAATTTGACTCAAGTAGCCCCTATCTAAAAGAATATGGCTGTGTTCATAAATTAGAAATAAGTGTTCAAGACTTTTTTTTTTTTAATTTGAGATTAGGAGAGGCTAATCCCCACCTTTTCTACCCTATACCTACCCTACGGTGGGGTGCTGGATCCAACCAGAATTAAACCCCCACCACACCTTAACCAAGTGGCAAGGTGTGATACAAATGTGCAAGCAATTGGTGGTCCGAGAAGAATTTTCCACACTTACTGATCTGACATTAATAGTCCATTGCTATCAAAGGGTTATTCTCATAAATTACATCTGAAATGACCAACATAGAAATATCCTTGTCTAATTGCAAAAGCTGTGACGAACCTGTATTCTGTAAAGAACAAGAAAAAGGACAGAAAAAATAAAAACATGATTTTGCCTTCCTTACATCATCATGACATTTCATTAATTTGCTTATTCATCGCTAGGTTTTTCATTAAGATCATGTAACATTTATTGGCAGGCAGCTGTGTTATGTAGACTACCAAGAATTATGAAATTGTAAATCATGAACATTTTTGGCACTTAAACATGCAATGACTCAACAGATGATCTTTGGCACACCAAAAATGGAGACTCCTTACATCGACCTAACTTGTGAAGTACACATGGAATGGTATGGAATCATTCTCAAATCAAGCTAATTGATTTATTCTCATGTCAAGTTTTTCAAAGATCAAAGAAACTAACCTTTGAGAACCTTGACACTGTGCACCTGAGCCTAGTATCTAGGTAAAAATGGAGGATCTGAGCTTGCTACCACAAAGTCAAATATTCTTGTTCATTTCAAATGGTGGTGAGGTTGCAAGATAAATGGGAAAAATTTGTGCTCTGATGCATCATCTCATAAATTGGAAGACCACCTCTGGACCTATTTATGCTGATGGTTTAGGGAGGGCAAAAACTGAAACTTAGCTATTCTTGGCAATAGAACAGAAATTATGAGCTGGGAAGAATTAGACATGTAGCTGCTGTTTCCCGCCAATACCCCGTATCAAGACAGATATGCAAATTTAGCCAATGATATTGTTGTTTTCATTTCTGCTTGCTGAGATTTAAGAGATATCTTCATTCTCATTATAGTACAGCTTGCTGAGATTTAAGAGAGGCGTAAGGTTCACTAAAAATGAGAATGACAAAGTTCGTATTCAATGCATCCTACAACAAAATAGCTCCTTGTTTAATTGCATTTATCCAAATATAATAGCCTTGTTTGGTTGACAGATGGTGTAGAATATGTAACAACCCAAGATGTCACCCAAAAAATGCCAGCCAAGAAAATATTATTTGGGTTTCTTGGCCCTATATAACTATCTGAGATCTTCCCAATGCACAACTGATGTGAGATTGGACACATACCCACATGGTTCCTTATAGAATGTCACCAGTTATTCTATCATATCCTGCCAAATGACCTTTTTGCTCAAGAATAAAGCAGAATATTAAAAGGGCAAAAAGGGGATTCCAAAAGAACTACTCACTTTTCACATAGCCCGATAAACTTATTCTGACAAGATAATAATAGAATAGATTTATTCTAGTTTACTCCATGTTTACATCAAGTTATCCAACCTAACCTAAATATAATAATTCCCAAACCAACTACAAGGCTTAAGGGTTGCCTTGAATGATGAAATGCTTTTGATTGGCTTTATGAAGTGGGGAGCTGGTAACATCAATTTGATAGTCCACATGTGCTCCCAAAAGAAAAAAAAAAAGAAAGAAAAGTATAGTGGACCTTTATTGGAGATAGTATATGAACAATTTATTTCCATAACGTTCTCATCACATAACTCATCCCAAAGAAGGACCCATGTTTGAAGCTCACATACCTCTATAATCTGCCCTCCCAATCTTTCTTCATATGGTCTGGCACCAAGATAATTCTCAAAAGTTAAGCATGCATTTCAAGTTAGACACCATAATTTCATGCATGGATATCTTTCATCAATCAATGATCATCTACACACTATACAGCATTATTCAAGAGCTATTACGAAGACCCTTTAGAGCAGGGATCGCAGTCTTGGTACCGGACTCCATACTAATACCATGCTGATACAATGTCAATCTGCCCTATGTGGTGATTAGTTCAGCAAACCAAGAGTTGGTACACCTCCTATACCAATTATCAGTTTGGTAACAACATGATACAGTATGCCTGGTACAGGATGATATGCACCAGTTTTGTGAACCTTGCTTGAAAGCATTGGACATGCATATAGAATGCAAATGCAACATAAGACAAATACATTGATATAAGAAACATAGACCACAATCTACATTCCATACAACAATATCAGTTACACAAACTCTAGAATTAACCATCCATCATTCAATGGTTAGCCTTCATTCAGAAAAAAGAAAGCTAGGTATCAAGTATCTCTGGTGCATTTGGGAAATATCAAAAGTCCACTTATAGTAAATACATAACATATACCATAAGAATGTATAACAAGCACTGATATCTGATATGCATCAGATATATCAAATACAAACATTGCATGCAATTTAAAGTATCATAATTCCCAGACAAAGATTGTATATAATGAAAGGTTTTCTGTACCAACCTATACCACCTGTTGCCAAACACAGCATACAAATTCAGCACAGCACCAGTGAGGTATCTTATCAAAGAAAAGTACCAATGAGATACAAGGGCCTGTTACAATACTCTATAGCTGATATCTCAACCCTAGCAGTGTACCATGTACCAATACATGGGTGTACCAAACTAACAGGACCTGTAAAAGTAAGCTACTCAACCAAGACTAGACATCTTGATTTACCGTATTGAGAATATGAAACATAATAGATACAAATTGTCACCAAAAATACTATAATATACCATAGATCTGCCATCAACCATCAATATTTCTAAGCATTTATGCTTAACCTTCTGAACAGAGAAAAGAAAAGAACTAACTTCCTAGTAGACTTGAAATGTGATAGCATTATGTCCTTGGATTGGTGTATACTTTTGAACATACAACTTCATTTGCTATAAGTAGGAAAATCTACCAGGAAGCTAATAACATTACGACATAGATTACAGAGGCTACCAAACTTCTAAAAGATCAATTAATGTTCCTAAAATAAGATTTAAAGCACTCATCAACTACTAGTTCAATAGTCTTTTGATCAAGGCAAGATTTATTTTCTATCACAAACTCATGTTTGTCAAGGACAACCAATAGAATAAAACACACTAAAAATTAGAACAAAAGGAAAAAGCAAGGTGTTTTGATAACTATTTTGGGTATAGGTGCAAATTGCACATCACAAAAAATATGTTCGTGTGAATTTTACATGTACTACTGCAAGCAATTTTCTGAAGGCAGTAAATGCAGTCATGGATGCAACCATATATGCATACATGCAGCAGCCCCTCGGTGCCCTTCTAGGGGCCAAGAAAACATATAGCCTAGGTTCCCATGTATACGACCCAGGCAAATGCCGGACAAGCAACGCATTTTGTTTGCAGGTCAGTTCACTTGCAGATTAGGTGTGGGATGTAGAATCCACCCTATTTTGCATTGCAAGCTGATGAATTCTGAACTAACTTTCCTTTGAGACTGAGAGAGATAAATGACAGTGGATGATTTACAGCAGTAGATGAGTGGTGTGAGTCAACAGATACTAGAAATGCGAAGAAATGTCATACCATTCAAGGGGCAAAAGAGTCCGCTCCACCTTTTTTTGCCTCTTCTATGCCTATCCTCACTCCTCAGCCTTCCCCATTTTCTCTCCTTCCCAAAGTCTGCTCCTCCATATCTTTTTCTTATATTTCTAAATATTAGCCAAGCTTTTTTCTAGTTTTATTTTTCTCTTATATTTTTTATTGGTTTAATTTATTTTTGTTGTATTTTTTTAATTAAAAAGAAAAAAAGCACATGGCTAGGTGGCCTCATACTCCCAAAGTGCTGTGCAGTACCTCAGCCACTACCATAAAGAAGCCAAATTATTTAAGCTTTGCTGAAAGTAGGGGCGTCACACATAAAAGAAAAATTACATGGAACAACTGGGATTTAACATTCAGAAAGGAAATGCATAAGGCATATCTGACTTTAATAGGGTCCACATAAAATATCATAACAGTACCCACGTCAAGAAGTTGATCTACTTCGTACTTACATAGCCACCAGTATGAAATGAAGGTAAACATAAGTGGTATCAAGGATCCAGACAAATAATATCCCAAGGTGCTAAAAGGTGCTTTAGCAAGTCCAAGGACTAATTTTTATATTGTTCCTACAGGCCACAACATATATATTCTTAAATCATATTCATAGGGGAGGATGCATCAGAAACAACTCCTTCATGTTCACTTTATTTGTAGTTAGTCAGACCTTTAGATCCACTATGGAATTATTTCAATACCTATCCTTGTTATCATAACACTGCACTTAGGCAAATTTGCATGTTACAGGCATTCTAGGTGCTTGGAGCCTCCATATTGCCCAACACTCTTAACTGCTAGTACACTGGGAGACTTCTTATTGTCTTGTACAACATTTTCTTCAAGTCTCACAAAGATACATAGCTATTAGTCAACACCCTAGAAAAGCATTTCCTTTTCATCCACCATATCCCAATCCTATAATATGTCTTCATCTACCTCTCTGTCCCTCCAAATAACAGATCTACATTGGCAAGATGATTATGGCATCAGAGCTAAGATGAAGGATGTCTTCTTCAAATATACTACCAGGACTTCAAAAACCAACTCTTTAAGTATAAATCAAGACAGTAAAGATCTAAGAGATAAAAGACGGACAAGAGGATCTTTGCTAAGACAGAAAAGCAAAGATGCATGAACAAGACATATAATTTCACAAAAAAGTACATATTTTACATTCCTATTGATGAAACGGTCATATCGATACATGGGGTCAAATTCAATAATTAACGCATCATTGAGATAGTCTAACATAATCATAGGCCTGAAATAGGATAAATCCAATACCACCAGTACAAACAAGATCAAAAGCAGGATAGACTTTCGGATTTCCAAAACTAGAGCAGTGTAGTGGCTTACAGATTAAAATATGCTAATTGATAAGCTTATAACAAAGAAAACGAAGCAAAAAAGCCAAGTATGTCCCTAGTCTGGATTTTAAATGATGGAATAACTCAAGAGTCAAGTGACCCTTTGGGGCATGAAAGTGGAATAGTCAGCCTCTCAGCATGATGTTCTGAAACTGAAAGAATAGAATTTCAATATTTCTCTTAATTTGAGCAAAGATTATAGATTAACAGAAGAAAATTTCTGAATTTTGATACATGATCAGATTATCAGGCTCCCATAGGCAGGATAGAAATAAAGGCGCCTTATTCTCCAACATTCAACAATTCAGCAATGAGAATCACTACGCCGATTATGACAAACGGATAAAACACAATGAAACCAACATATGAGCCCAAAACTCTGTGCCTTGCAGTAATACTGACTTATTTGGTCATAACCAGTCGCATTTATTGCTCAATATCAACTGCAAACATCCCTATACTAGATAGCAAAGGCCATACCGATGCTATGACCTAGAGAACAAAACGACCTCAGGCATTATAAAAGATCTAACAGACAATAACGATAACGACCCAAAATGAAACAAGAAGAAAAAGAAGAAGAAGAAGTAACATTCCAAACCTCCAACAAAGAAACCAATAAACAGCATTCTATCAATACATCCTAAACACGCACAAGTAGCGAAAACAACGTAAAAACTTTCTTCCTGTAATAGCCTCCCAAGAACGAACCATCAGCAAAATCACTCCTTTCATGCAAGAAAACTTAATTCATAGCGGGACAACCATCATAAGTAAGAACAGAATCAAAAACAAACACATCCAACCTAAGAACAGGAGAAGAAAGAGAGCAGAAGAGCACAACCTGCGACGGTGACCGGGGAATCGTCGTCCTTGGACTTGATCTCATCCCACTTCCTCCCCACCATCTCGCTCTGCACCCTCTGGCAGAGCGAGCACGCCATCTGCACCACCCTCACCGCCACGTCGAGCTCCTTGGAGTACATCTCCGCCTCCATTCGGGAGCTGCGGGGGAATCCAACGGAAGGAATAGGAGACGGGTCGTCGTCCGAGAGGCTCAGAAGCCGGCCGGAGGCGGCAGAGCCGGCGGCGAAGCGGGCGGCGAAGGAGGAGTGGAGAAGGAGACCGCCGCCGAGGCGGAAGCGGGCGCGGTCGCAAGTGGGAAAGATGCAAGCTCGGAAATTTCCTCCGGCCTGGGGGAGATAAATAGCGTGAGAGAGTCCGGCCATTATGCGGGCTTTTTGAAGGAAAGGAAAGGAAGCATTATTAAGTGCGGAGAGGTTTTGGGATGTTCCCTCCAAAGTATGCGGATGGATGGGTGCTTGGTTCTTGGCTGGGGAGGGTGGCTCTTTGTAGACAAATTAAGAGAGAGAGAGAGAGAGAGAGGGGACCACTTTGATGGGTCCCATCCTCACTTTTTCTTCACATGTTAGTTTTTTTTTTTTGGTGAGCGGATCCTCTACGGTATACTATACGATACGGTACACTGCACCGCACACAATGTCCATTGCATGGTAAACAACTACTGTGGATTGTACAATGCATATCCGATCACGTGCAGCCATCCACCATATCAATTATTTTTTTTAAATATGAAACTTATGCACGAATGTTTTATCTAATTAATTTTAAAAAAAATTATTTATAAAAATAATATATTTTTAATTTATTTATCAGATTGATACAAAAAGATAAAACGTCATTTTGAATGACATTTTATCATCGCTACGTCACCTCCCATTTTTCACGTAGACGACGTCAAAAAAAAAAATTAAAATCGTCAAAATAAATGGTATTTTTTAAAACATCATTCCAAATAGTATTTTTAAAAACATCATATTATTTAACGATTTTAATTTTTATCTCAAAAAAAATCGATAAAAAATAAAAAATAAAAATTATAATTTTAAATTTATAAAAAAATAAAAATTATAATTTCGATAAAAATAAAAATTATCATTTCAAATTAGTATCCCCATTTCAAATTATTTTTTTAAAAAAATATTTGAAAAAAATAGATATAAAAAAAATTAAAAATACCATAAAAAAGAATTGAAAAGAAACAGAAATTATAATTCTAAATTTTAAAAAATAAAAATTTTAATTTTAATTCAAATAAAAATCATCATTTCAAATTACAATCTTCTTTTCAAATTAATATTTTTAAAAAAATATCATAAAAGAAAAAAATGAGAAAAAATAAGAAAAAAATAAAAATTATAATTTTGAATAAATTTTTAAGAATAAAAATTCTAATTTTAATACAAATAAAAAAGATAATTTTAAATTATTTTATCCATTTAAAATTAATTTTAAAAAAAATATATCTCAAAAAAAATCTTAAAAAATTAAAAAATTAAAAAATATCATAAAAAAAATGAGAAAGAAATGAGAAAAAAATAAAAATTATAATTTTAAATTTAAAAAAATAAAAATTTTAATTTTAATTCAAATAAAAAATATCATTTCAAATTACTTTCCCCATTTCAAATTAATTTTTTTAAAAAAATATGTCAAAAAAATAAAAAATTAAAAAAAAGTACCATAAAAAAGCAAAAATTTTAAATAAATAAATAAATAAATAAAAATTATAATTTTTAATTTAAAAAAATAAAATTTTTAATTTTAATTAAAATAAAAAATGCAATTTCAAATTACTTTCCCCATTTCAAATTATTATTTTTAAAAAATATTTCAAACAAAGAAGAAAAAATAGAAAAAAAATTAAGAAAAAAATAAAAATTATAATTTTAAATTTTAAAAAATAAAAATTTTAATTTTAATTCAAATAAAAATGATAATTTAAAATTATTTTCTTCATTTTAAATTAATTTTTTTAAAAAAAATATCCCAAAGAAAATCTTAAAAAATTAAAAAAATAAAATATACCATAAAAAAAGAAAAAATGAGAAAGGAATGAGAAAAAATAAAAATTATAATTTTAAATTTAAAAATAATAAAAATTTTAATTTTTATTCAAATAAAAAATATCATTTCAAATTACTTTTCCCATTTAAAATTAATCTTTTTAAACAATATGTCAAAAAAATAAAAAAAATAAAAAGTGCCATAAAGAAGCCAAAAATTTAAAAAAATGAGAAAAAAAATAAAAATTATAATTTAAAATTTAAAAAATAAAATTTTTAATTTTAATTAAAATAAAAAATATCATTTCAAATTACTTTTCCCATTTTAAATTATTTTTTTTAAAAATATTCTAAACAAAGAAGGAAAAAATGAGACAAAATAAAAATTATAATTTTAAATTTTGAAAAATAAAAATTCAAATGTTAATTCAAATAAAAATATAATTTTAAATTATTTTTCTCATTTAAAATTAATTTTTTTAAAAAGATATCTTAAAAAATTAAAAAAATAAAAATATCATAAAAATGAGAAAGAAATGAGAAAAAAATAAAAATTATAATTTTAAATTTAAAAAAATAAAAATTTTAATTTTAATTCAAATAAAAAATATCATTTCAAATTATTTTCTCTATTTTAAATTAATTATTTTTTTTCATACCGCACCGTACGTAGCTGTTCGTGCCCGTACCAGATCGAGATATACCAGTGTGGTCTGATTCATCTCATAATTAAATTATTCGATATATTATTATTATTTATGTTATAATTTTTATAATTTTTTTAGCATAATTTTTTCTCTCCTAATGTTCTGAGACACATTAGAGTATGTTTATCCATATCTACAAAGTATAATATTCGATCACTTGAAATTAAATAATATAAAATAAAATTAATAATTAATAATATTAAATAGAATAAAAATATCAAGTGTATAAAAAATAGTACAATAAAAGTTTCAAAAATACTAAGTACAAATCTAAAAAAGACTAAGTCCCACAAGGACATCGTGGTGTCCGTGGTCGCTTGGACCTTCTCAGGAAGGTCCTCAACGGCTGCTCCTGCTCCTACTGTGATGGCTCCTCCCCTATATCAGTGGAGGAGGTCTGCTGGTCATACTGCTCAGGAATAACTGATGCTGTCGGATCATCTACGGACTGAGCGACCCGCTCAATCCTCTCATCTGGATACACGGATGGGCCTGAAAAGAAAGTATCATACTCATGTGGCCAACTGGTACCCGGTGATGTCATCTGGGGGATGTAGGAAGAAGGCGCTGCCATCTGTGAATCAAAAGGCGGTGACATCTGTACAGCATCTAGTGATAACATCTGCACAATATGTGATGATGGCATATGTGGAATATATGGTGACGGCATATATGTCATATCTGGCGCATCGACTGCTCCATACCAAGGTGCACAGCTATATGGATCAACACCAATCGCCATCAATATTCCGAAACTTGTTCTCTCTATCTCATGAATTATCTGAATCCGTTCGTCCTCATCAGTCGTAGATAAAGCACGACGAGCGTCCAACATAAGATCCGACATAGAATAAGTCTATAAAATAAAAATAAAACAGTCAATATACTATAAAATATAAAACAAAAATATAACACAAACAACATAAACTAATTTTTATAGTCTTACCAAAAGATGCACAGTAGAACTCTCGCCCTCGTATTCGAAAATTGCATACCGAGGCTGTCCAATGACTCGCACTGTAATGCTAAAAAATCAAGCCATGTAGTCCTCGGTATATGAACAGTCTCTCAAAATGGGATCACCATGAACAATATGATCTTAACGTGCATCCCAAATATCAATGTACTCTGTATTTCTGATACGCCAGTCAATACGAGCTCTCCCTCATTGATCAATACGATGAAGTCTCTGGTTGATATCAAACTGCTCTGGAATGTCCTGAATCTGATCAAACTGCCATAGGACATGATCGAAAAGATGCCACTCTACCACATCAAAATAAATAAGTGGCACCATAGAGTCCATATGTCATGTCCAACTATACACATCTGCGGCAATATAGCCAATATCTCATCTGTATATGGCTCTCACAAAAACTGATAGAGTTAAAATAAAAAAAATTAGTAAGCTAAAATTTTAATAGATTATGAATACTATAAAATGATATTTGTAAAAAAATTAAATTTATCCGTCTATATGTATCAACTAATGTATCCAACTGGCACCTATAAACTCGTGCCACTCTCGTCGATACGTGATGAACGTTGAATGCAACGTTCCATCTGTTTCACAATCTACTCATATTAAATAAATTTTATCGAATATAAAATAGTAAGTTTCAAATAAAAAAATAATATTTTTATACCTATATCCCAATGATCCGTCTAGTCTGAATGAAATATCAGGATCATGCTGCTCTGATGGCATCTCGAGCAACTATCGTCGTAATAGACTGATAGTCGGCATACACTCCCATACCCAAATCTGTAAATTTCAAAAAAAATCATACATGATATACCCAATGTGAAATATAATTGAATATTAAAAATAAAAATTTTTAATTCACATACCTTTAATAATACAAGATAACCACCAATCTTGCTCTGATCAGCATAAGAACCCCGACACATAGCTCTGTACAGGCAAGCTAGTACTGCACTACCCCAACTGAGTCTACGAGCGAAGTCTAAATCCTCTAATAATGACAAAAACATCAACTTCATCTTATTCGATGAAGTATCGGATAACAGAATGCCACCTAACAACCGCAGCATCTGACCCCTAACATACTGCTGCACCATCTCGTCTGGTGCATCATCTGCAATATGAAAATATCGATAATGATCATCCAAACACTCAATCCTGAGTCGTGAATGATCGAAAAAGTATGCGTCGAGCTCAAACCCTAGCAATCGCAAGCACAAAGCCTGCCACTCCGGAATGGTAAGCGTGGGATCAACTCCGGTAACTGGATCGCCATCAACTGGTAGTCCAGTAAGAATACTGACATCCTGTAAAGTGATGGTCGCCTCACCAAATGAAAGATGAAATGTGTGTGTCTCTGGATGCCATCTCTCAAGCAAAGCAGTAATAAGACCAACGTCCATCTGTATACGATCAATTCGATATACTCCATAAAATCTAAGATATCGTAAATAATCCAGCACTCTATGTGGGATGTCCTTTGTCCTCCAGAAGTCAGTATCGGATCGTCATAGACAAAGGTGTCTGGACTCCTGTAATAAAATATAATAATTAGATAATGTATATGACTTTTCAAAAAAAAAATTAAATAGTAAATAAGATTGAAATGCTTACGCCGCCATCTAAAATAGTCTATGATCGATGTGCTCTTGCAATGTAAGAATACTGCTGTCTCGAGGACCGGGATGCCGCAGATCGTAAACCATAATATGCTAATGAATCTAAAATAATGATATTATCATAAATATATTAAAAAATAAAAAATATGATAGCCATTTATTTTATGAAAAATATATTTTAAACATAATATTGTCACATAATACAACTTAAACACAAAATTCAGTTCATCTCTGGATATTAAACACGTATATTCAAATACAATCTCATAGAAATATATAAAATAATGACAAAAATACATCTTCAGAGCCTTTAATTTCTTCTACTACTTGAAGTTGAAGTATGTTGAAGTATCCTAAGACAGCGGCAGCGATCATAATCCTGTTCCTTACAAATGCCACAGTAGTTCTTACTTCTTATTTTCCTATCATCCATCTCATTTCGTAGTCTTGTTGACTTTGGTCTACCTTTCTGCTTGGGTCTCAAACGATGATGATCAGAAATACATTTGAACATATATATATGCATCCAATAATCTTCATGTGGTAATGGATTAAAGTCACCGCTCCAAGCATTCATATATGCTGTAATTGTATATGCATCATCCATAAAACCACTAAAATGTACGGTAATTTCTTGACACACAGCTAAAACGTGTGAATATGGATATTTATACATGTTTCATTTTTCACAAGAATATTTTCTTTCAGCTAAAGTAACAGTATGAAAATTTTTTCCACCTCGTAACCCTACACTTGCTCTCCTCGTAAATACTTCATATATGCCTCTTGGAAGGTTGAATGCTGTTACTCGATGCTGGTTAGCTTTAACTTGATCTTCAGTAATCTTAATTGCAATATGAGGATTAAAAAGATTATTTAGATTCTCCTCTACATATCTCAAGGCTTGAGCAGGCCTCGTATTGAAGTATTTCACAAGACGATAAAATGTCATTTGAACACAAGCTGTAATTGGCATATTTCTAGCTCCTCATAAAACACTGTTAAAAACCTCCGATAAATTTGTAGTTAAGACACTATAGCATAGGCCATCATCATGTGACAACATCCACTTCTCTTTTTCTATCTCGGACAACTAGCTCCAAGCCTCTTCATTCACTGTTCTGATTTTATCCATGATAAAGTTGAACTTGCGAACTTGATGAGTGCTTCCTGCTTGCCATACTGCTCTTTTCAGCTACATATTTTTAAAATGAGTGTTGAAATTACTGCAGATATACCTTAAGCAGTATCCATGATAGGCACGTGGTGGACTTCATCCAATAGACTCATCTGCGATGGTATTTAATATATCTGGATGCCTGTCAGAAATTAAGCATATTTCATTTCTATCTTTGACGATATGTGTTCTGAGTTGGAAAAGCAACCAACTCCAACTTGTAGTCATCTCCTCATCCATAATTGCATATGCTAATGAAAATATCTCATTCTTTGCATTAATTCCTATTGCAATTAATATCTTATCTTTAAACTTTCCATACAAGTGCGTGCCATCAATGCGGATTACAAGACGGTAGTGCATAAAATCCTGAATGGATGGTTTGAAAGCCTAAAAAATATAATTTAAAACTTGGATATTAGAATTCACAGTTTGAAAAAATTTTATGAAACAACTGTATCAGGATTTGCATGTTGAAGTGTAGCCATATAATAGGATAATTTAACATAAGACGGCTCCCATTCTCCATAAATATCAACCAATGCCTTCTGTTTTCCATACCATATTTTTCTGTATGACACTGTATATTGAAATTGATCATTAACGGTTGCCACAATAGCTTCAACTTTAACACCGGAATCTTTCTCAACAATATGTCGGACTAGTGTGCCAATCATCCTTCCACTAATATGTTTGTGGTCTCGACTCAACCCCGTAAACAAACAAGAGTGAGGACCCTCATATTTTATGATTTGAAAATATCCATGTTTTTTCAACAATGCAGCATGAAGCCTCCATTTATAATTTTGAACATTATCTGATGATGCACATCGTACGGACCATAATTTCGAATGCGACTAAACTATATTGTATGTCCGATGCTTCATAATGTGATAAAGATCAACAACTCTCCTTACATAATCTTTACTCTCAAAACATTAGACCCTTGAAAAATACAATCATCGAGGAGTCCCAAAACTGATAGTCAGAGTTCAATCTTCGACCAACACTAACACAACCACCATCATCTAAATTTATATCGTTAAAAAATTATGGGGGTTAGTGCAAATGAGGTTGAGGTTCTCCCATATTAATATTAGGCTGAACATCTTCATCATCATTCTCATCTTTACCATCATCATCATTACTGCTATTGTTCTCATCCATCCAATAGTCTTCATCTCCGCTTTCATCTGACTCAAAGCCTAAATTATCAGAATTTATTCCATCGACTATCCAGTCATCGTTCCCTATATGAGTGTTGTCTCCCGCACTTACTACTACTTCTAGCAAAGAAGAAGTCACCATAGCAGAAGACACAGGAGAAGTCACCATAGGACTCTGAATAATTAGACAACTAAAGCCGGCAGTAGTGGAATATTGTTCTGCAAATACAGCCTCAACACTATCGGTTTACATTATAGGAGTTACGAAAGGTGAGGAAGGCCCAACATTATTGTCCGCTTGAGTTAAAAGCTGACTTTAGTATCCAAAGCTCGGTACATCTTTCTTTTCAATATATAATTCTAAAAATCGACATTCTGAATATTTTAAAAAAAAGGTCAGCATTTTTTCGACATCTTCATCGTCATCGATTGGAACTAAGATATAATTGCTCTGCATTAACTATCCTGACAAATTAGAAGATTTTCATTTCAATTTTATTTCATATTTTTCTTTGTCTACAGAAATACTGCTGTATAAATGGTCCAATAATTCTTGATATGATAATGATAAAAATACTCTAATCATCCGATTTGCAGAGTGACTGTACTGCACACCAGTTTCATCATTCTGTATCATGCCATCATAATACAATAGTACACGAACTCGAGTACTGGCCATCTTCTCAGAGAAACTTATGACAAAACCAAAATCAAAATATTTAGTATTACTAATTATTTTATCATTTCAAAAGATTTACATGATAAATGTATCATATCATCAACAAATAGGTACAAATAGATCCTATCCCATTCGAGAATTGCATTAATTCTATAGATTAATTATATTAATCAAACGATATGCAAAAGAGACCGAAAGAAATTTTGACAGTATTTTTTCTTAGTTCTCCCCACATGACTGAAAATGTATGAGGAGAACTAAAAAAAAATACTATCTGAAATTTCTCTCGAACCCTCCGCATATCATTCGAATAATATAATTACCTATAGAATTAAATGCAATTCCCAAACTGTCCAAACTGGACAATCAATGGATCAATGTATATATTTTACGGTATCCATACAAAAATATATAATCAAATATATATTTTATATGGATATCGTAGAATATCCTACATTGGTCAACTGACAGGTCTACATTTTCATGAAATATAATATATTTTAAAATTTTTAAATTAAGATCGAATCAAATTTTAAAATAAATTTGAATCTAATGAGATAAAAATAAAAAATAAAAAATAATAAGATAAAAATAAAATATAAAAAGATCGAAATAGAAGGATGCCACAGGACCGTATGGGCCCGCCACCAAAGGGCCATCGCGGGGCCGCCGTCGGGGAGGCCGCCGCGAGGCCCACCGTCAGGGGGCCATTGCGGGGCCACCACTAGGGGGGCCACCGCGGGGCCGCCGTCGGGGGGCTGCTGCCATGGCGCGCGGGCCCGCCGCCGACCGTCTGTCACCGATGGCCAAGGAAAAAGAGAGAGAGAGAGAGGAAGAGGGAGAAAGAGAGAGGAAGAGGGAGAGAAGAGGGGGCCGGCCAAGGGAAGGAGAGGGTTGGGGCCCGCCGCCGGTTGTTTGTCGCTGGTGGCCAAGGAAAAAGAGGGAGAGAGAGAGGAACAGAGAGAGAAGAGGGGGAGAGAGAGGAAGAGGGAGAGAAGAGGGGGCCGGTCAAGGGAAGGGGAGGGCCGGGGCCCACCGCAGGGGGCTGCCGCAGGGGCCACTGTCGAGGCGCGCGGGCCCGCCGCCGACCCTCTGTCGCCAGCGGCCAAAGAAAAAGAGGGAGAGAGAGAGAGGAAGAGGGAGAGAAGAGGGAGAGAGAGAGGAAGAGGGAGAGAAGAGGGGGTCGGCCAAGGGAAGGGGAGGGGCGGGGCGGCCGCCGGCGGACCAACCGACGGGGGTGCGCGGGCCCGTCGCCGGCCGTCTGTCACCGATGGGCCAAGGAAAAAGAGAGAGAGAGAGAGAGGAAGAGAGAGAGAAGAGAGAAAGAGAGAGGAAGAGGAAAGAGAGAGAAGGGAGCTCATCATCATCGGGAGCTCGCCGTCGTGCCACTGGAGAGGAGAAAATGTCGGAAAAACATCGGAGAAGAGGAAGAAAAGGAAGAGAGGGGGTTTTTTTTTGGGGGGGGTTTATGCTTCAAAAATGCCAAAAAGAATGGCGTTTTCAAAAACGCCATTCCTTTTGACATTTTTTTTCAATTTTTTTCTTTTTTCTCTTTTTTTATGATATTTTTAATTTTTTTAAATTTTTTTAGTTATTTTTATGTAATTTTTTAATAAATAAAATTAATTTAAAATGGAGATAGTAATTTAAAATGATAATTTTTTATTTGAATTAAAGTTAATATTTTTTTTAAATTTATAATTATAATTTTTATTTTTTTACCATTTTTTTTCTTTTTATTCACTTCTTTTATGGCATTTTTTTTATATTTTTTGGAATTCAAATTAAAATTTTTATAATTTAAAATTTTAATTTTAATTTTCTCTGATTTTTACCCTTTTTGGCATTTTTTAGGTATTTTTTTCTTTATTTGGAATATTTTTTAAAAAATTAAATTTAAATTAATTTAGTAATTTGAAATGATGTTTTTTATTAGAATTATAATTATAATTTTTATTTTTTAAATTAAAAATTATAATTTTTATTTTTGAATTAGAATTATAATTTTTTTTTCAATTCAAATTTTTTCCCTTTTTTCTTTTTATGGTGTTTTTTTATTTTTTTTACAATAATTTTTTTATCAGATATTTTTTTAAAAAAATAATTTGAAATGGGGAAAGTAATTTGAAATGATATTTTTTATTTGAATTAAAGTTAAAATTTTTATTTTTTTTATAATTTCAATTTATAATTTTTATTTTTTTTCACTTTTTTTCCCTTTTTTTCATTTTTTTATGAAATTTTTTCTTTTATTTTTTTGAATTAAAATTAAAATTATAATTTTTTTATAATTTAAAATTTTAATTTTAATTTTTCCCATTTTTACCATTTTTTTCTATTTTTATGAAATTTTTTAGGTATTTTTTTATTTGTTTAGAATATTTTTTAAATAAATTAATTTGAAATAAAAAAGTAATTTGAAATGATGTTTTTTATTTTAATTAAAATTAAAAATTTTATTTTTTTAAATTTAAAATTATAGTTTTTATTTTTTTTTCATTTTTTTAAATTTTTGACTTTTTATGGAACTTTTTTTTTAAATTTTTTATTTTTTTGGACATCTTTTTTTTAAAAAATTAATTTGAAATGGGAAAAGTAATTTGAAATGATATTTTTTATTTGATTTAAAATTAAAATTTTTATTTTTTAAATTTAAAATTATAATTTTTATTTTTTTTTCTCATTTCTTTTTCATTTTTTTTATGGTATTTTTTATTTTTTTAAATTTTTTAAGATTTTTTTAGATATTTTTTTAAAAAAATTAATTTTAAATGGAGAAAATAATTTAAAATTATCATTTTTATTTGAATTAAAATTAGAATTTTTATTTTTTAAAATTCATTCAAAATTATAATTTTTATTTTTTTCTCATTTTTTTTATTTTTTTCTTCTTTTATGATATTTTTTAAAAAAAGTTAATTTGAAAAAGAGATTGTAATTTGAAATGATGATTTTTATTTGAATTAAAATTAAAATTTTTATTTTCTTAAAATTTTGAATTATAATTTCTATTTCTTTTTAGTTCTTTTTTTATGGTATTTTTAATTTTTTTTACAATAATTTTTTTCAGGTATTTTTTTAAAAAGATAATTTGAAATGGGGATACTAATTTGAAATGATAATTTTTTATTTTTATCAAAATTATAATTTTTATTTTTTTATAAATTTAAAATTATAATTTTTATTTTTTTTTTATTTTTTTATTTTTTCTCTTTTTTTGGAAAAAAAATTAAAATCACCAAATAATATGACGTTTTAAAAAACACCATTTGATTTGGCGATTTTATTTTTTTTATTTTTTGGCATCATCTACGTGGAAAATGGGGAAAAAGGTGGGTGACGTGGCGATGATAAAACACCATTCAAAATAGCTTTTATCCTTTTTGCATCTGGTAAATAAGTTAAAAAATAAATTATTTTTGTAAATATTTTTTTTAAAAAATTAATTAGGTAAAACACTCTGCAATGCACTGTATGATATGGTGCATCATGCATAGTATCCATCGTATGATAAACATTTGGTGAATAGATGCAAACTAAGCGATGCATATCGTATTCGGCTTATGCAACTGTCCTTCATGTGATAGACGATGTGCGTAATGCACTATATGATGTAATACATCGCGAATAGTGTAGAGAATCTATATTTTTTTCTTATTTGATATTTAGCCAAGATAAAATCAAGATTTATTTATAAATAAAAAATTATAGAAAAAGATGGAGGTAGGATTGTGATTTATTTTTTTATTAGCCATCAGTATAGATCAAATCGAACCGAATTGGAGATGGTTCAAACTAAGCTTGTATGAAAGGGATGGTTTAGCTTAGGCCAAGATAACCAAATCATAAGCTATTCATGCCTTGTTGTATGAAAGAGATCGTTCAGTTCCAAGCCAAGTTTTTTTTTGATAAATGTTTAAGCTATTGTTGATCCCCCAAGTATATACGCTTGTTGTATTATAAAAAGGGTAAGAGTGGTCTAACCATGTCATAATGTATTTTAAACTTGGTTTGTTATATAAAAGGCATGTTCAGTTCAACCCAAATGGAACTGAATTATAAGCAATTTAAGCTCAGCTTGTTATGGGAAAAGGATTCTTCAGCTTAAACCAAGCTTGATTATAAGGAATGTAAAGCTAGCTCGGAAGATCTTGCTATCAACAAAGTTGGCTTGTTTTCAACCCGAGTTTTGAAGGAATTTTTAATGTTTTATTAGAATAAAAGAGTTTTAACTTTGCTTCTTTACTAGCTGGCTGCTGAACCACCTTGGAAGACACTAATGGAGTCAATGTTGGCCTGTTCACAGACTGCTTAGTTTGTTTGCATGTTTATTTTATTTTGATAATGCTGTAAGGTTACGTTTCAAGCCATGGTATCCTATCACAAGTCAAATGGGGCAACCCTTGTTAGTATATTTTTGTTTTAAGAATATTTTGAAGGACCCTGGTAGACCTTTAGGCGATCAAGTATTATCCAATGTGTTTTGGTCTTCGGATGACCATAACATTTGTCTCAGGAAGCAATAGCAAGGCTTCATCTCATGATGCCTAACTTTTCCAAGATTCTTTAAGATAATAAAAATGATGATCGTAGATCATATCATTTGAAGTAATAAAAGAAAAATAAAATATGATAACACTTGTTGGGGGTATTTTTATATTAGTCAAAGATGTGAGATAATAGTCTTCGGTCCATACCGCGGCTTCCGCACCACTTCAGAAATCATTATGCTTCAGCCAACAACGCCCATTCTAATGACTTCTGCTCCACAAGATTGACAGCAAGCTTCCTTATACTCCTATCATTATGGAGATATTCGGATGCACACTAGGTATAGTCACATCAAGCCATTAAATCTCAAGAGCTCAAACCAAGACCACTTGGGAGCTTTGGACAAACTAGCCGCATGCGGCTTACCAGCCTCATGATGGCTTTGGCCCCTGCATTGGCTACCAACTCACTCTCGGCTCCAGTTTTATCGGTGCACCACAATCCGAGCGAGCGATTTCGAGCGATTTCTCCATCGGCTGATCCTCCCTTAGTTAATCATCGACCTTCCCTGATCTTCCATGACTTGCGATTTTTTTCTGGCCAGAGGCTCACCACCCAGTTACGTTTAACCTTTGATCAACCATCGTCAATTGGCCGACCAATCCTTGGCTGCTGATCCCAGCTTTGGCCTCCACTCCCAGCTTTGGCCATTGACCCCCAAGGTCTCTTTATAGCCCTGTTACATCACCCCATTTAAAAATAAGAATGGTCATGCGTAAAGCAAAACAAGGCCCCCACACTCTCCGCTCCTAGTTGTCAATTCATGCAATTAATAAGTGTGATCCTGCATGTCAAGAGGTGACACCACTCATCCAACTTAAGGAGGTCAGAAGGTCAGGCACGATCTTTAAGGATATTGAATGAGAGCAAAAAAAAATGGATAAGGAATAAATAACAAATAAATTTTTCTAGATAAGAAAAGAATAATAAAAATATCTCGTCCAACAAAGCAAGACTAACCGTCTAATCCTCCTATCTCTCACGGCTCTTCAGTCCCTGTCCATAAATAAAGGGCCCAGAGAGACCCTTCAGGTATGAAATTTTCTCTTTTCTAACAATTCACTCTTTCCTTTCTGTTGTTGGATTTCTGACTTGAGTATCGGAAGATTTTCGTCGGAGCCATCTTTAGTTAGAAATTTTTTTTATAGGTCCTATCACTATCATCCTGCTGTTGTCGATCTGCCATCGCTGTCTAACTTCAACTGATCTAATTTGAGATGAAAATCTGCATCAACAACACTAATTGAGAACCTAGCTAAGGCCTGGCCTATAACCCTGATTTACATGCAAGAAAAAATTACGAATGCTATGATTATTAGATTGAATAAATATTAATAATTGATGGTACGTACATCAGATTAGACCCATACAATAAATATGAGAGAAAGCAACACAAATATTATCAATCTAGTGTGATGTCGAGAGGACGCATGAATGTGATACCTCATCAGATTTGCTTTTTCCATGAATGCGGCTTGCTTCAATTTAAATGTATCATGTATTGTTTATCCAAAAACAATCTGGCCTTTGTTGCCAAAGTGATATCCATGCATCAAATATTGGAGGGAGCTATGTATTTGGCTATAGAGTACTATCATTTTGATACTGCTAACTCATCGTTTGATGCTCCTCAGATTTGAGACTTCCATGCTGCTCCTGCAGCGAATCGAAAAGTTATCTTTATTTCCTGAAGGCCCTTCCTTTTGGAATTTATCAAAATCAATTTTGACAGTAGTATTAGAGATAGAAAGAATGGTGTTGGCTTTATTATTTGGAGTTCGAATGTCAAGTTGCTGGTGGCTAAACACTCATATCTATTTGAGCTATTTGTTTTGAGAGCTGAATTTCGAACCGCTTAAATGGACATTATCTATGTTAAAGAGGAGCTGCAGGTGAAAAGGATTTGTGGAAAGGGTGATTCAATGATCGTTATCGATTGAATCTAGAATGACACGACATAGCTGGAGGTCCATCTATTTCTTCATGACATCTGAATATTCCTTCACCAGTCTACCATAATGTCTGTTCGGCATATCTTTCGAAAGATGAATGGAGTGGCAGATTAGGTTGCTTCTTATATTGTTGAGCACATTGAAGATTGGATCTAACAATAGGATGAGATGTGCCCATGGACCCTACAGGATCTTTTATTTTTTGACTTTATGGGTTGTGTTCATATTAGAGTCATATGATCACCCACCTGTATCTAAAAAAATATGTTATATATTGTGACATATCACATGCATATCTTTGGGGGCGGCAATTGGATCGGATTGGATCAATGTGGGTAGAATCAAAAAGTCATCAATCCGAATCTAACCTATTTATTAATCAGATCAAAAATTTATATATAAATTCGATCTATTTATTAAATAAGTCATCCAACCTGACCTACTTAATCAATTTATTAAATGGATTAAATAGGTTAAATAGATCGGGTTAAATGGATTAAAAATAGATTAAATAGATTTTAAATAAATTAAACAGATCTTAAATGAATTAAACGGGTTAAATAAGTTAAATAAATTATTTGAGTCAATCCGACCTAGATATTAAATGGGTTAAATAGATCAAATATCTGATATCCCAATTCGACCCAAATATTAAATGAGTTAAGCAAGTCAACTTATTTATAATCCGAATCTATTTAGTATAAATCCAAATCTGTTTATGATAGATCGAACGTAGATCAAATTGGTGGATTGGATCAATTTTGCGGGCTACATATCTTGCTTTGAAATCTTAGGCTTTTCTCTGGGAAGAGTCTTAAAAATATGAGAATGACACTGATCCCTTGGAGGGCTGGGATACTTATATGGTCCACACCAATATTTCAAAAATATATATTTTGCTTTGACCCTTAAAATTAAATAGTAAACTAGTCGAAGACCTGCACGTTGCATGGAGCTGGATATACAAAAATAATTTTTTTTCTAGATCTAATTAGATTAAAAAATAATTATATATAAATAATAAAATAATATTCATTCAAATTCTTAGGATCACCTCATATTTTCAACTATCTATATAAATATATTTTAATTGTAAGAATATAATAATACCATACATTAATAATATAATTTAATATGAAGATGTGTTCTTTCCAAATGGCACAACAAAACTCATTTGAGAAGCTAAGTTGGCAACACTTCAATACTCTTTCACAGAGTATTATTTTATATATATACTAGTCGAAGACCCGTGTGTTGTGCGGTTGCACGGGGTCGAATCTACGAAAATAAATTTTCTTCTAGATCTGATCAGATTGAAGAAAAATTATATATAAATAATAAAATAATATTCATTCAAATTCTTAGGATCACTTCATATTCTTAATTACCTATATAAATAAATTTTAATTGTAAGAATATAATAATATCATATATTAATAACATAATTTAATGTGAAGAGGTGTTAGACTTTAATTGTAAGAATATAATAATATCATACATTAATAACATAATTTAACGTGAAGAGGTGTTCTTTTCAGATGGCACAATAAAACTTATTTGAGAAGCTGAGTTGACAACACTTTAATACTCTTTCATAGAGTATTGTTTTATATATATATATATATATATATATATATATATATATATATATATATATATATATATATAATTTTATTTTATTTTTTTTTTTTTTTCAGAATTTCAGAAATGACGGATGAGAACTATAATTTTACCAAATCTTGAAAAGAATTAGTATAATTTAATCAAAAACAATGGGCCCCTGTATTTATGAATATCAAAACCATTTCTAATATTGTAAGGGCATGAAAAATAGAAACACATTGTGCAGCAAGTACTACATCACCAATATTTTTTTTTGCAGCCGATACCCAAGAATTGGAGTTAGATATGCAATACATGTGTGAGGTCAAGAGAAAAGAGTTTCTCGTATTAAGTTTGGGATTCAAGGATAATTTCCAATTCTTAGGGCCCATCACGAATAGTAAAATAAAGGCCTGAAGTTCTACCAAAAAAAAAAGGCCTGAAGGTTGAATTGGCGGGGGTTTTGGGTCCAGGGGTGGCAATGCTTGACGTGATTAACCTGTTTAACTTGCTTTAACCAATTGTAAATCATGTTTGGTTATTTGTTTAATAAATGATTAGGTTTCCTTTTGGATTTTTGATCTGCTTAATAAAAAGATTGGGGTTGTGTTGCGGCCAACTCCCTGTCGCCTGTAATGAGCACCTGCAAAACAACGTCTACACAAATCGGAGTTGTGTCCAGTGGGACCCTCCGATGCTTAAGTCAGAGAGGGAATTGGTGAATAGTAGATTTCAATATCGAGAGTAGCAAAGCTTTGGCCCAAAATTGACTTATCCCTACTGTTCACTTACCTTTCCTTTTTATAGGTGACTCTAGTGTAACTATCGAGCATGTGGTCCCGCTTTTTATCGCGCTAAATTATTGGACAATAAATATAAAATTAGTGGAGCATTATTTCTCCTTAATAGCCGTGACATAGTCGATAACCGATTGCGACAGTTATAGTATGTTAAGCAGGTTGCCAACCATATGTCGGTACAGCCGACTTTATGTCGGCAGAATCTATGGGTGACCATCGGTTATTAGCTCTATCATGCTGTCGCATGTCGATGGTCTAAGTTGTCCACTGTCGATCGGTGGTAGTCGAATACTAGTCGGTCAACCGATCTTAGTTGATTAGCCGACAGTAGGTCGACGTAATTAGCTCGGTCAGTTGATAAAGAATCGATATTATCTGTTCGGCCGATGCATAGTCGGAGTCGTAGTGACCAAAATCAAGGATTGATCGATTTACCCCAACAGTTGCCCTCCACTCTCAAGTCCAAAGTGAGCCGACATGTGAATTGCCCCATGGTTTATCATGTTGGACGAAGAGAGTTCTGTCACATCAAATCCTGATTTTGATGCCATTTTCTTCGAGATATGGGTAATCGACTATTTTGTCGTGTTGGTAGGTACGGTCGTCTGTTATACTGACTGGTCGATCCGATATCAGTTATCAGTGTCAGACGTCGTTTCGAAAAATTGATTCAACCTCGGACGATATGATGTCGACAAGTATATTTGTGCCATGTGTCCGAATGTTATTAGGTCGGAGTTGTTCATGTGGATAGAGGTGACGTGGCTTGATCTGGAGTAAGTGTGTCGAACCGTCCGATCAATAGTTGGTCCAGATGTTGTCATTTGTCTTCATCTGGTAAATCTTCGATTTAACTGCTTTCATCTTGGTCGTTGAGAGATCCTATATATAGAGTCACTCTCAGTCAAATTTTTACTTTTCACTATCTTTGGTACCAGGACTCTATCGGATTGTCGCCTCAACGCTCGCTCCCAACCTTCAGGTCCAGTTCAATTTTTTATTTTTGAGTTCTTTCCTCTAGGATTCTCGTCTTCTTTAGAGTTGTTCTCATGGCTAGGACTTCTCCTTCTTGAAACGATCGATCAGAGAATCCGACTGATGAATCCCAATCAAGTCCGGATGTGGAGGCCTCTTCACTTTCGGGATCGAATATTGAGTGGCTCCGGTAGCAGTTCTGTATCCTGGAGTAGTTTCAACTTTTTGCCCCTGAAGTCGATGGTCGGGTGAATAACCCTCCTTCAGGTCAGGTGGCCTTCTATATCGAAGATCTTCGGATGGATCTTCGATTTTCGATCTTAAAATTTATCCAAAATATTTTAGATTATTACGGACTTTGCTTGGCTCAGCTGGCATCGAACTCGATCTGGCTGATAATTAGTTTTACTTTACTGTGTCAGATGTTACCGACCATGCCTCGTCCTTCTCTTTTTCGAGCCTTCTTTATTCTCCGACCTCATCCAAAGGCCCGAGGGTGGTGGTTCTTCAACCTTCGAAAAAGTTTATCCTTTATTACCGGTCTTCCATCGTCCATTCATGGATGAAAGAACCAGTTCTTCTTTGTTTCTTCTTCCCTTCCTTGGGGTTCTCTTTCTCATTGGGGCGATCCACGAACTGGTCCCAATGACAACAGCTGAGTAGAGGTCGACGACCAGGAGGACTTTCACCGGCTGAAAGATATGTCGGTTCCGAAACAGAAAGAGCTTGTAACCGAAAAGGCCCTTTATGACATTAGTCTTAGTTTGGTTCCTCATCTAGGTATAGTATAGTTGGTTGGTTATTTCTGACTTTTTTTTTACTTACTAAATTATACTGACCTCCGTTGTAATTGTAGCCAAGCAGCAGAGGGTGCGAGTATCGAATGCCAACATTCGTCAGCATGCTGCCAAGAAGAGGGCAGCATCTGAGGCTGGGCCTTCACGACCGTCGAAGAGGCATCAAGCACCAGCTCCAGTCGGTGTTTCAACGTCGGCTGTGGAACTTAATGCCTCGTCAGCATCGGTTCCTGAACCAGTCCTGGCCGACAGTGCTCCCTGCGGCATCGTCTGAGGAAAGGGCGGCAAGGGGAACTATCGAAACAACATCGGTAGTCCCACCACCTGAGGAGGTTCGGGCCGAGGCAAGAGAGCCCGAATAATCTGCAGCTGCATCAGTTGCTCCTTCAGTTGGGGTGCAATCAAGCTCAAGTTTCCCCTCGCTTTCAAACATGGGGCCACCGACAACAGATCGGGGGAAGGCTTCGGTGACATCGATGGAAGAAGTTACATCGAAGGGCCATACGATTCATTTCGACCGTCAAGTGCCTATCGATGAATTGGCCTTGGTTAATTCTATACTAGCCAAGTGACTGTGCCAGGATACTTTTCTTCAAACTGATCAGGAGCATCGGAGGAAACAGTCGGTGGTCGAGATATTTTCAGCCTTTTATCCAACAATCATCGGGGTAATTTTTTTTTTTAACCTGACTTATCTTCTGTCTGCAGTTGATCCATGATATGTTTGACCTGGAGGCCGGCTACATGAAGTTCGGTAATATCCATAGTGCATGGAAGAATAAAGTGACAGCCGCCAATGCTGAGAAAGCGACTATGCTTGAACAACTCAAGTCGGCAGCGGAGTGGGAAGCCAAACTTCAGGAGGAGGTTTTTCAACTAACTGATGACTTGACATCCTCGGAGGCCGAACTTAAGTCAGCTCACGAGGCTATTTCGGCTCTTGAGTCATAGGTCAAGAGCAAAAAGCACTCTATCCACCGGCTTCGACGAGAGCAAGATGGATGCATCGAAAAACTTGAAGTCGAATGTGAACATCATCGGGCCAGCCTGAAAAGGTTGGCACTGGCGAAAGAAGAATTGTCCTCTACTCGAGCTGATGCTGACTTGGCAAAGGCGAAAGCGGAGTCGGTAAGAGAAGCACTGAGTCGGGCAGTCGAGGATTTTTGAGGTTTGAAAGAATTCAAGGAAGAGATCCTCGAAAGTAGCTTCGCCTCGTACTGTGTTGGGTATGAAGGTGGTAGAGATACAATCAAAAAATTATACCCGAGCCTCAACTTGAGCAGCATCATCCCTTCAGGATCGGAAGATGGAGTTGCTGAAGAAGAAGCTGTTCTGACGCAAGAAGAAGCACTGATCGGGTCCAAAATCATTCAAGTCAACGATACTACCCCCGAACAAAAGAACAGGAATGGTGATGAAGCTTAGTCGGTGTATTTTGGCCTTTTTTTTTATAGTCCGATACTTGTAGTCGGACTTCGGTCTAATTTTGTAACTCTTTGTTGACAATGAATGAAAATATTTCTAAGTTTGAACTCTTATTTTTTGAAATGTCTGCAATGTCTGCAATGTGAAATAACCATCGAACATTGATCGATGATCCGATCATTCAGTAAGACTTGTAGAATATCAGTTAGTCGCATAGGCCTCGATGTATTTTGATGGTAAGTTGAATATCCAGCACCCAACACTTGGTTGAGTTGGTACATCAAATTATTTGATAATCGGTGGTAAGCCGAATATCCTTTAACTAGCTATAGCCATGTCGGTATAATTCCAATTCGACTTTTGATCATTTTGGCATTTTCGTTCCACTTAGTTGGGACTAAGTCAGTATATTAGTCTTTCGACTATAGTCAGCTTTTACAATGGAGGGCCGACATTGAGAACCGAAGTATAATCGGCATTTCAACTTTTGTAGTAAAAGCCTGTAGTCGATGTCGGTTGAGATTGTAGTCGGTATGTCAGTTTTTATAGGAGAACTGAAATACAGTCATCACCGAAGCAGTTGATTCTTTGATTTTTATAGTGGAGGCTGAGATAAACTTCGTGTCAAAGTATAATAGATAGCTCGGCTTTGGCAATTAAAGCCGACATATAGCCAGTAGTTGATAAAATTTGTTAAAGGCTTGTGATTCTGATTGTATTTTAAATAATATACATATTGATAACTTTATTGATAATACATCTTCAGATTATCGGCATTCGATATTCGAAGAATTTTCGATCTTTCGAGGATTTCTAGCCGATATGCGCTCGATCTACGAGTTTCGGATATTTTGTAAGGTCCTTCCCAGTTCGGGAATAGTTTTTCTTGATCCAAGGGTTTTGAGATTTCTGCTTTTCTTAAGATCAAATCTCCTAATCGAAAGACCTTCGGCTTGACTCTTGCATTACAATACTGGGCTATCCTTTGTCGATATGCAGCCATTCGAACTTGAGCTTGCTGTCAAAGTTCTGGAAGGAGATTTAAGTCGGCTCTCCGATATTCAGAGTTGCTCGATTCACTATATTGTTTGACTCTTGTTGATGGCAATCCGATCTCGAGCGGTATCATTGCTTCTGTCCCATAAGCTAAATTGAAGGGGGATTCCTCGATCGATATGTGGGGAGTCATTCGATACACCCATAAGATCGGATATAGTTCTTCCACCCAAAGGCCTTTGGCTTTATTCAGTCGGGTTTTTAGCCCATGCAAGATTGTTCGGTTGGTCACTTCCACTTCTCCATTTGTCTGTGCATGATCGACCGACGTAAGTTTGTGCATAATATAAATTTCACACAGAACTCTCTGAAATTTTGGTTGTCAAATTATTAACCATTATCGGTGATAATGGTGTATGGCAAACCAAATCTATAAATGATGGATTTCTAAATGAAGTCTTCCATCTTGCTTTTAGTGATTTGTGCCAGAGGTTCAGTTTCCACCTATTTGGTAAAGTAATCGATGACGATCACTATGAGTTTTCTCTGATTAGATGCCGAAGGAAATGGACCAAGTATGTCGATCCCTCATTGTACGAAAGGCTATGGTGCTACAATCGATGTCAGCTAACTAGCTGATTGATGTTGTATATTTGCATACTTTTGACATGGTTCACATTTTCGGATGAGTTCAGCTGCATCTTTTTTCATAGTAAATCAATAATATCCTTGTCGCAGGACTTTATAAGCTAGAGACTTGCCCCCCAAGTAATTTTCGCAAATCCCTTCATGTGCTTCTCTAAGTGCATTGTTGGCATCTATGGGTCCCAAACACTTTAGCAAGGGGAGAGAGAAGGATCTTTTGTAGAGATGGCCATTCATCATCACATATTGAGAGGCTATCCATCGAAGTTGTTTAGCTTCTGAAGAGTCTGCAGGAAGGATCCCATCGATCAGGTATTAGATAATCAGATCCATCCAGCTTGGCTCGATGGTGAGCTGCAATACTTTCTTGACTTTATCGATGCTCGACTGTTTGAAGCATTCAACGAATATCTGATCCAGCAAGTTGAAAGTAGTAGTAGCTAATCGTAAAAGTATATCAGCTCGAGCATTTTTGATTTTTGAAATATGAAAGATCTCGAAGTATTTCAAGCTTGCTGTAATATCTTTCACCTTCTTAAGGTACTTCATCATAATAGGGTCTCGGACTTCAAATTTATCCTTGACCTATCCAACAATCAGTTGCGAGTCGGTGAAGATCTTTAAACTATTGATCTCAAGCTCCTTGGCTATCTTCAAGCCGGCTAAAAGTGTTTCATATTCGGCTTAATTATTTGAGGCTTTAAAGTTGAATCGAATGGCGTATTCAGTGACTATCCCTTCAAAATTTGTGAGTATAAGGCTAGCTTTACTATCTTATGCATTAGATGTTCCGTCAATATGTAGCACCCAGGTCGACCTTAGGTCAGGGTCGGGAGTCGTAGCCTCCTTTATTGTATTATAATTTGTATCTTCTGGCTTATTGTTGGATATTGTATATTCTGCGACAAAGTTGGCCAGAACTTGTGCTTTCATTGACGTATCAGGTCGATGTAAGATCGCCTTCAACGGTTGATCCGTCAAGACCATAATTGGATGTGCTTGAAAGTATGGACGAAGTCATTGTACCGATATGATTAGGGCATAGATCATTTTCTCCGCTCTTGAGTATCGTACTTTGATATTGTAAAGTACTTTACTGATGTAGTAGATCGATCGATGGATTCAATTTTCATCCTCCTAGATGAGCATCGAACTAACCGCTTCTGTTGAAGTCACCAAGTAGAGATACAATGTCTCTCCAATCTTTGGTTTTGTAAGCAAAGATGGAGAAACCAAGTAGGTTTTCAAGTCTTCAAAAGACTGTTGACATTCATCCAATCATGGAAAGTCCTTCATCTATCACAAAGTTTTGAAGAATGGTAGACATCTCTCGATCGATCTAGAAATAAATCGACTGAGAACGGTAATCCTTCCATTGAGTCGTTGTATCTCTTTCTTTGAACTTGGGTGCTTCATGTCAATAATAGCTTTTATTTTTTTGAGATTAGCCTCAATTTCTCATTGTGAAACAAGAAATTTGAGGAATTTCCCAGAGGTTACCCCAAATGCATACTTGATCGGGTTTAACTTCATCTGATACCGCCGAAGTATGCTGAAGACTTCCTCTAGGTCCCGAATATGATCTGAAGTTTGGAGACTCTTCACCAGCATGTCGTCCACATATACCTTCATGTTTCATCCGATTTGTGCCTTGAAGATCTTGTTGACTAGCCATTAGTAAGTAGCACAGACATTCTTCAGATTGAAAGGCATTACTTTATAGCAGTATATATCTTTGTCAGTCATAAAAGCCATGTGTTCTTCATCTTCTGGTGCCATGTAGATTTGATTATACCCAGTGAAGGCATCCATGAAGCTCAGAAGTCGGTGGCCAGAAGTCGCATCCATCAATTGATCAATTTTTGATAATGAGAAGCTGTCCTTCGGACAAGCTTCATTCAGATCGGTATAGTCGATGCAAATCTTTCATTTTTCATTGGCTTGTCTTACCATCACCATATTGACGAGCCAGTCGCGATATGTAGGTTCTTGACGAAGCCTGCTGCGAAGAGTTTGTCGATTTCTTTATCGATGATCTTTTATCTTTCAAAAGCAAAAGATCGTTTCTTCTGTCTCATCAGCTTAACATTTGGATTGATATTAAGTCGGTGAGTTATTACTTCTGAAAAGATCCCGAGCATGTCGGTGGCCGATCAAGTAAAAATATCGACGTTGGCTCTGAGTAATTTTATTAATTGCTGCCACTCAGAGTCGGATAGCTGCGATCCAATTTGGACCATTTTCTCAGGTTCTTCTTCTTTTAATGGGATGGAAATCAGTTGTTCAGCTGGTTCACCCCTCTCTTGATTCTCTCTTTGATCCAATTTATCAACAGACAAAGAGTCTTCAGGTTTATTATTTTGGATGGAGACAAGGAAGCAATGTCGGGCGAGTTGTTGATCTCTACGTATTTCTCTAATCCCATATCTTATCGAAAATCAGACTAACAAATGGTATGTCGAAACCACTGCTCTCAAAGCATTAAGTTCAGGTCATCTGAGTATAGTGTTATAAGTCGAAGGTACTCAAACTACCGTAAATGTTATAAGAACAGTGCTCTATTGTTGTTCGGTTCCAGCAGTTAAGGGGAGAGAGATTTCTCCTTCCACTATGACAGCATCTCCTGTGAAGCCGACCAATGGGGTCGAGACTCTTCTGAGTTAGTCAGTCGGCAGTCACATTCGGAAGAAAGTCGAGTAAAACACAACATCAGTAAAACTTTCATTATCTACAAGGATTCTTTGTATATCATAATTTGCTATCATTGTCGGACAACAACAGCATCATCATGGGGAGTCTGAATTCTCCGAACATCTTCTTTCGAGAAAGTTATGACATTGTTGAGTCATCGTCATTTTGCCAACTCTTCTTCAGAAGTTGCCCTCCAATTTGATCGTCCGGAGATCATGTTGATCACTCCTGCAGTCGGCTGATTATTTATAGCTTCCTCAGTTTGTGGCTGGGATCGTCGATCGATAGGAGGTTGCGTCGGAAGATCTCTCTGATATTTTTTGAGGTAGCCTCGTCGAATCAGGACTTCTATCTCATCCCTGAGTTGGATGCATTGTTCAGTATCGTGACCATGATCACGATGAAACTGACAATACTTTCTTCAGTCGCGGTTTCTTGACAATGCTATCATCGGTGGAGGGTGTCGTAGGTATTCTGCTCTTTCAATTTTCATAAGGATCTGTGCATAAGGAGCAGAAAGAGGAGTATAGAAGTCATACCTGCCATAACTCGACTTTGGACTCCGTCGTCGGGGTGAAGCTTGCTTATTAGAAGATGACCGACTTGATTCAGCCAGAGCTCCTCCCTTCTTCTGTTTCTTCTTCTTTTGACTTTTACTTTCTGTCTAGCGTCGGTCAGAAGCTCCTTCATCTGCACACATATATTTGTATGCACACTCCAGAAGTTCGGCATAAGTCTGAGAGAGACTCTTGTCCCAAGAATATGTGAATCGAGATCTCCTCAGACTTTTTTTCATGACCGATATGGCCATATTTTCATTGAGGTCCTTGACTTCAAGCATGGCCACATTAAAATGGGCCATAAAATCTCAAAGTGTCTCAATCTCTCCTTATTTGATTGAGAAGAGATTGTCGGAGGTTCATGACGGCCTTCGACTGATGCTAAAGTGAGCTACAAAAGAATGTTCTAGCTACTCGAAGGAGTATGTACTTTCCGACTGAAGCCCGGAGTACCAGACTCGAGCAGCTTTCCGAAGAGTTGTCAGAAAGTCGATACACAAGAGGGCGTCGGTTGCCCCCTGAATTATCATAAGAGCTTTGTAGCTCTCAAGGTGGTTGATCGGGTCGGTGGAGCTATCGTATGGCTTCACTTGCGGCATCTTGAACTGAAATGAGATCGATTGGTCCAAGATGTGTCGAGAAAGAGGCTGGATGGTGTGGAAGTCGTAGTCGTTGGAGGACTTCTGACCTTTCACTTGAAACTGGACAAGTTCGTAGTTGATCTCCTGAAACTTGCGGTCGTAATTGTCGAACCGCCATTATCGGAAAACTCCGGGGGTAGAACCTCTCGATGAGCTTGAAGGAGAAGTGGAGGGCGTTCGCAGTCGTTTCTCCTTCTTAATGCTGTTGAGATGGGAAGGAGAGGGGGAACACCGTAAACGATGAGTGGTACATCGAGAGTGCCAAGAATATGATTGTTCATCTCGACGGGAAAGCCGAGACAGTTGCTTCGGAGAAGGGGAAGGTGATCGTCGTGGATGGCGGCGGCTATGCCTGGACGGCACCGAATGCACCACCGGTGGCTGCTGCTACTATTAGAGGCTTTTAACTACCTCCATAAGAACATTCATTTGCTGCACGAGTGCAGCAATCTGGACGTCCATGGTAATCACGAGACATGAGGAACTAGGCTCTGCTACTGGAGGAGGAGGAACCTTTTCTCGACGGGAAGAGTGTCTTGCTGATCTGGTTGCATTCGAGCGTTGGGATCTGATTTTCGTCATGATGTAATAAGTTCTACCCGTACCTGGTGCGTTAATCTGTTGTGGCCAACTCTCTGTCGCTTGTGATGAGCACCTGCAAAACAACGTCCACATAGACCGGAGTTGTGTCTGATGGAGACCCTCCAGTACTTAGTTAGAGAGAAAATTGGTGAACAATAGATTTCAATATCGAGAATAGCAGAGCTTTGGCCCAAAATTGGCTTACCCCTATTGTTCACTTATCTTCCTTTTTATAGATGACTCTGGTATAACCATCGATCATGTGGTCCTGCTTTTTATGATGCTAAATTATCGGACCATAAATATAAAATTAGTGGGGCATTACTTTCCCTTAATAGCCGTGACATAGTCGATAATCGTTTGCAACAGTTATGATATATTGAGCAGGTTGCCGACCATATATCGGTATAGCCAACTTTATGTCGGCAGAATCTATGGGTGACCGTCGGCTATTAGCTCTGTCATGCTGTCGCATGTCGACGGTCTAAGTCATCCGCTGTCGATCGGTCTTAAAATTTATATAATAGACATGATTCCTGCTATTTAGCTGGTATTTAGCAGATAAAATATTCCATAACACGCAATTTGCCGCACAATTTATCAATGCAACAAGTTAAGCTTGTATACCTAGCTAGATAAAAGTTACTATATTGTATAATATAATAATAATAATTGAAAAATTAAAAGTATGATCAAGAAGAAATGGAACACTATTGTATCCAAAAATTGAACCATTAATATTATGACACAAATGGATCTATTTGGATAACACATTATAGAATAGCGTTTCTTGTTCCTCTCTTCTTTTTTTTTTTTTTCTTTCTTTTCATGGGAATGAATAGCATTCTTTCTGCTCCCTTTCATGAGTGTCTGGAAGAATTTTTTTTCTTTTAAAAGAAAATAGTAGAACTATGCCAAACAATTTGATTTTTTGATAGAAATACCACACTATTTAATCATAGCTATAAGGCAAAACTGAATTCTGGACAAATTCATTCAGAACCCTACCGGCATCAGGAACGAGACAATAGACATTTATGTTAAACCAATGCCGGACCCATATGTTAAGGGGTAGCAGGGATATTGATATTGTCGATTTAAATCTAACCAATGTGATGTTTAGAAGAGAAATATTATCTATCCACCGTGAAGCAGAATCAATTGTATCTTTCACGCAAAAGGTAGATTTATCTTTGTTGGGACAATTCGATCGATCCTTTCGATTTCAACTTTCAATCAATTTGATAACTACAAATAATTGATTATCAATCGATTGATCGATCAACAGTTAATTATTCTCAATTCTTTTTGATAAACTTCGACTATGACGACTGTCACGCCCCCGACCCGAGATTTGAATCAAGGGTCATGGCAACCGCCGCATACTCATAGAAAACTTTTTCCATAAATATGCAAGGCATCTCATCATGATATCTTACACATAAAGTTAACTAATTTTTCAACTTTGAATAAATCAAACCTTATTTCAAGTAACAAATCAAACTCAGTGTCCAAAAGAAAAATAACTGTCCGACAAAGTCAACACTAAAAAAATAAAAGTCTTGAATCAATTATGAGAAAATCCTAAATCAATGAGCTAACTCCATCTCTAATCGCTCTCCCAACCGAAATCCCGCATCATGCTAATTTTCTGGATCTGTAAGAAAAACATAAAACTCATCATGAGCTAAACAGCCCAGTAAGCAGTGTATACCTTTAACTGAATAAGTCAGACAAATAATACTATATATATCGATTTACTGATAATAACAAAATCAATATATAATTTCATAAAATCATAATCATACTATCAATCATATATAAAATTTAATTCATCATAATTTCAAATTATGCTTATCATCTTAAATTCATCAATTTCTTAAGTTCTTCTTACCAACCATGACTATGACCACATTATCCCTGTGGCAGGGTCATCATACCGCGTATCTGCTTGCGGTGGGCTGCGAATCATCTGACAGCCAAGTCCTTTGGAACCGCTGGTCTCACTGACGGTTTGTCGCTGGTCTCTTTGGCGATATGTCGCTGGTCTCGCTGGCGACATAAACCCTCAGGACAGTCAATTGCCAACGTATATGCCCCCATTGGCGGGGTCCTCAACACAGTCAGGTTGTCAATTTCATATTGTCTTCCAATTCATATATTATTTTTAAAAATAATATAAATAAATGATATTCGAGTCAAATCAATCATATCATTCTTTATGATCATACATCATCATAATAATTTTTCAACAAATAACTTCAATCATAAATAATTTCTACAATTAACTTTAATCATAAATAATTTCAATAATTATTTCAATAAATAATTTCAATCACAAGCATGCATAAATTTATTTAATTCAAAATTTATAATTTACCAGATAAATTCAATAAAAGTAAACACTACTTACCTCAAAAGAAAATCCAAACTAGGAATTCTAAAAATCTCGAAAATCTTTCTCTGAACCTGATACGTCAAATATCATATTTTTAATCAAAATTTTATCGAATTAAAAATAATTAAAATTATTAAAAATCTAATGTCCTCACGAGGATCAACTTGACGACAGCATCCAGAATTTTTGGACTAATCCATGGATACCCTAATTATATTTATTTATTTTTATTTTATTATTATTTATTATTTATTTATTATTATTTTTTTAATTAATTTCATAAATCCTAAAAATCTAAAAGAGAGAGAGAGAGAAAAAGTTTCTCTCTCCCCTTTTTTTTCTTCTTTTTCTTTTCTTTTTCTTCTTTTTTTTTCTTTTTTTTTTCTTCTTTTTCTTCTTTTCTTTTTCTTCTTTTTCTTTTGTTTTCTTCTCGGGCTTCTTCCATGCCGGAACAGGGGACGGCAAGGCCCTTCCTTGGCCGGGCCGTTCAGGCCGCCACGGCGGAGACCGGCGGCAGAGGGGGGCCACTCCCCCGGTTACGAAGGAGCATGGCCAGCGGTCGATTACGATCGCCGGCGCCGGAAAATCCAAGGGAAAAGAGGCCAAAACAGGGGTCTCTTTTCCGACTGAAAATCGGCGACACCCGTCACCGGCAGCCTCGTGCAAAGGTACGAAAAGAAAGAAAAGGAAGAGAGGAAGGGGAGGAAGACTCACCTCGACCTCCGGTGACCCCACCGGCGAGAAATCACGGCGAGAATCAAAACGGTGTCCGCGGCTCCGATCGGGAAAAATAGGGAGAAAGAGAGAGGAAGGGGGCCGCTGTTGGGTTTCTAGGGAAAGGGGGGGTCTTCTTATTGAGGGTCCTAGGACTTCGAGAGGTCCTAGGACTCCCAAATTGCCCTGGTCTCGCCGGAGAAGAAGACTCCTATCGGGAGTCTTCTTCCCGATTTTTTCCTCTGTTTTATTTTTTTTTTCCTGGGCTTGGGTCTTGCTGGATTGGGCTTGGGTTTGGGCTATGACATTCTTCACCCCTAAAAAAAAATTTTGTCCTCAAAATTTTTCATACCTGTGGTCTCGAAGAGCTGGGGATATTTTTGCTTCATTTCTTCCTCTAGCTCCCAAGTAGCTTCTCTTTCCGAATGTCGACTCCACTGTACCTTGACATAAGGAATGTTGCGATGTCTCAGCACCTGTTCTTTACGGTCCACAATCCGTATCGGATATTCTTCATATGTTAGATCTTTTCTGGCTTGCACTGGTTCAAGTTCCATGATGTGACTTGGATCTGGTAAATATTTCTTTAACATAGAAACATAAAAAATATTATGTACTCCTGCAAGTGAAGGGGGTAAGGCAAGTCGATAAGCCACCTCACCAATTCTTTCCAAAATCTCAAACGGACCCACATATCTAGAATTCAATTTGCTATGAATGCCAAATCTTGAGATTCCTTTTGAAGGAGATACTTTGAGAAATATATGGTCACCGACTTGAAATTCTAATTTTCGTCTCTTGTTATCTGCATAACTTTTCTGTCTGCTTTGTGCTGCCCGAAGTCATTCTTTAATTAATTGAATCTTTTCGACTGCTTGTTGAACAAGTTCGGGACCCAATATTCTTCACTCACCAACATCATCCTAATGAATCGGCGATCGACATCTTCTACCATATAATGCTTCATAAGGTGCCATACCAATGCTAGCCTGATAACTGTTATTGTAAGTGAACTCAATCAAAGGTAGATGCTCATCCCATGAACTTTTCATATCCAAAATACAGGTTCTCAACATATCTTCTAAGATCTGAATAGTTCTCTCTGACTGACCATCAGTCTGTGGATGAAAAGCTGTACTGAAGTTCAATTTTGTTCCTAATGCCTTATGTAAGCTCTTCCAAAACTGTGATACAAATCTGGTGTCTCGATCTGATACGATGGTCACTGGAATTTTATGTAGCCTTATAATTTCTTTCATATATAATTTTGCTAGTCTTTTCAAAGTAAATCCAACTCTAATTGGTAGAAAGTGTGCAGACTTTGTCAATCGGTCCACAATCACCCAGGCTGCATTATTTTTACTTGGAGTCTTCGGTAGTCCAGTTACAAAATCCATAGTGATATGTTCCCACTTCCATACTGGAATATCAAGAGGTTGAAGTATTTTCGCAGGTCTCTGATGTTCAGCTTTAACTTGTTGACACACCAAACATTGAGCCACGAATTGAGCGATCTCTCTCTTCATATTATTCCACCAGTATATTTTCTTTAAGTCTCTATACATCTTAGTACCTCCCGGGTGAACTGTATAACCGGTCTGATGTGCCTCCTGAAATATTTCATGCTTGAGTGCTGAATCATTGGGTACAAGAATCCTGCTTTCGAATCTCAATGAACCATCTTCATGTATTTTGAATTCAGATTGAACACCAGCTTCCACTGAATTCTTTATTTTCATTAGTTGTGGATCATCATTCTGGGCAACTGTAATTCTTTCAATGAGTGTTGGCTGAACCCTCATGTTAGCTAATCGTACTGTTGAGTCATATATTCGGATATCTAATTCTAGTTTTTTTATATCCTTTAATAATTGGCTTTGATGTGTAATTAAAACTGCCAAATTTCTCACAAATTTTCTACTAAAGGCATCAGCAACAACATTAGCTTTTCCCAGATGATAATGGATTGTTAAATCATAATCCTTTAATAGTTCTAACCACCTTCTCTGTCTCATGTTTAATTCTTTCTGTGTAAAAATATACTTCAAACTCTTATGATCAGTAAACACTTCACACTGCGCATCGTATAAGTGATGTCTCCAAATTTTTAGGACAAAAATCACTGCAGCTAATTTCAAATCATGTGTCGGATAATTCTGTTCATATGGTTTCAATTATCTTGAGGCATAGGCCACTATCTTACCATGTTGCATCAATACACAGTCGAGTTCCTTTTTAGATGCATCACTATATATTGTGAATCCTTCATCTCCTGTTGGTATAGTAAGGATAGGGACTGAAATTAATCGTTATTTTAATTCTTGAAAACTCTATTCACAATCTTCGGTCCACTCGAATTTAACTCTTTTTTGAGTAAAACGAGTCAAAAGTGCGGCTATGTAGGAGAATCCTTCTACAAATCGTCTGTAATATCCTGCAATTCCCAGAAAGCTTCGAATCTCGGAGATATTTATGGGTCTGTTCCATTGCATCACAGCTTCCACTTTTGCTGGATCTACAGAAATTCCATCTTTAGATATGATGTGTCCTAAAAAGACTATTTTGTCCAACCAAAATTCACACTTCTTAAATTTGGCATAAAGCTTTTCTTTCCTCAATATTTGTAGTATACACCGTAAATATTCTTCATGCTCCAATTTGCTTCTTGAATATATCAAGATATCATCAATAAATACGACAACAAACTTATCAAGATAGGATCTGAATATTTGTTCATTAAATCCATAAAGGCTGCTGGAGCATTGGTTAACCCAAAAGACATCACTAGAAATTCATAATGTCCATAATGAGTTCTAAATGCAGTCTTTGGTATGTCCTCTGTTTTGATTTTTAGCTGATGATACCCTGAACGAAGATCAATTTTAGAAAAGACTTGTGCATCTTGCAACTGATCAAACAAATCATCGATTCGAGGTAGAGGATACTTATTTCTGATAGTATTCTTATTCAACTCTCTATAGTCGATACAAAGTCCCATACTATCATCTTTCTTCTTCACAAATAAGACTGAAGCTCTCCAAGGAGATACACTAGGCCTTATAAAACCTTTATCCAATAAATCCTATAATTGATCTTTTAACTCCTTCAACTCTATAGGGGCCATTCTGTAAGGAGCTTTAGAAATCGGACTGGTATTGGGTGCCAACTCAATGGTAAATTTAATTTTTCTATTTGGTGATAGTTCGACTAAATCATCAATGAATACATCCGAAAATTCATTTACGATAGGAATATCCTGTAACTTCAATTCATCATGTTATTTATTTTTTATTGATACTAGGTAACATCTACATCCCCTTCTTAGCATCTGTCTAGCTTGCACAAATCAAATAATACGTGGAGGGGTGGTTCCTGTACTTTCATCAAAACTGAAAGTTAATTCTTTCGGTATGTGAAAGTTCACTCTCTTTCCATGACAGTCTACAGAGGTATGATAAGTAGCCAGCCAATCCATTCCTAGAATGACATCGAAATCATGTATATCCAGGACCATCAAATCTGTCGGTAATTCTCTTTCTCCTATTCTGATACTACATGACTTGCACACACTTTCGGTACTCAGAATACCACCTACTGGTGTCTCAACATATAATTTGGTTTTCATAGGTTCACATACTATATCATGTTGTCTAATAAAAGTAGTGGATATAAAGGAGTGTGTAGCATCAGAATCAAACAAAACTGAAGCATGAATACCAGATACAGGAATGGTACCTGTCACCACAGCATTGGAGGCCTGAGCATCCTGTTGTGTGAGTGCATAGATCCTTCCTTGAGTTTTCGGCCTTTGACCTCCATCCTTTGTTTGTGTGGGTCTATTTTCATCCATCTGAGGGCAATCTGCAATCTTGTGTCCTTTCTGTCCACATCTAAAATAAGAACCAGTATTCCATGGGCAATTAGAAGACTCATGCTCTCTTCGACCGCATCTCGAACATCTAGCTGCCTCATTCTCACGATTCTTATCAATTGCTGGTTTCTTTGCTGGACCCTTATTGTTCTGATTTCGTCCTTGAGTTCCACTAAACCTATTTCTCTTCTTCTGATTCCGTTCTCGCTCTGCATGATCTTCATTAACTTCTCTCTCAATTATTAGAGCTTTATTTACAACTGAAGAATAGGTAGTTAGCTCATAGGGTACAATTTATTTTTTAATTTCTGTCTTCAGTCCCATTTCAAATTTATGTACTCTGTCTTGCTCAATCTCAACTAATCTTGGAACAAACTTGGCTAACTCCGTGAATTTGGTTTCATATTCTGCAACGGATCTGTTTTCCTGTTTCAGATGAATGAACTCCTACTCTTTCTGTATTCTGACACTTCGAAAAAAATACTTGTCAAAGAATTCATCCCGAAATCTCTCCCAAGTGAGTGGTATCCTATCGTGCTCATATTTTTGTTCCAGTATACGCCACCAGTTGTATGCCTCGTCTTGTAACAGATATGCTGTGAAGTGGATCTTCTCTTCATCTAGGCATTCTTGCACGGCGAATGCCTTCTCCATTTTCATAATTCAGTTATCTGCTTCTAGTGGCTCGATGGTCCCTTTGAAGGCTGGAGGAGCTAGCTTCTTAAATTCGACGATATTGTTTCTCTGCATTTGATGTTCTCCATGTCCAGGTGTTGGTGGAAATTGCTGACGGGGCTGTGCATGTTGTTGTTGGAGTAACTATTGCTGTGTTTGAACTACTCCAATCAGAGTTTGCATTAGTTGAGTCATGTTCGGCTCCTCCTGTACTATCGGAGTATTATCGGTAGGATCAAGGATTCCCTCCTGCTGAGTTGTGCCACTATTTAATTGGGGAGTATTATCGCCAAGTGGATTTGATGTCCCTCCTACCGCTCCTTGAGTATTCTTCGCTCGTCGTGGAGGCATATTGACCTATAATAGATTTGAGATAATAACTTATCCTTAATAAGGTTATAACTTACTTGTGACAGGTCAAATCATAATCATCATAACTAACCTTTCAATTTCTTAATATCTACCCATCACTCACTCACTCTATTCTACATGTGTCTATCTATCTACTTATGCTCTGATACCATATAAATTGTCATGCCCCCGACCCGAGATTTGAATCGAGGGTCATGGCAACCGCCACATACTCATAGAAAACTTTTTCCATAAGTATGTAAGGCATCTCATCATGATATCTTACACATAAAGTTAACTAATTTTTCAACTTTGAATAAATCAAACCTTATTTCAAGTAACAAATCAAACTCAGTGTCCAAAAGAAAAATACTGTCTGACAAAGTCAACACTAAAAAAATAAAAGTCTTGAATCAATTCTGAGAAAATTCTAAATCAATGAGCTAACTCCATCTCTAATCGCTCTCCCAACCGAAATCCCGCATCACGCTAATTTTCTGGATCTGTAAGAAAAACATAAAACTCATCATGAGCTAAACAGCCCAGTAAGCAGTATATACCTTTAACTGAATAAGTCAGGCAAATAGTACTATACATATCGATTTACTGATAATAATAAAATTAATATGTAATTTTATGAAATCATAATCATACTATCAATCATATATAAAATTTAATTCATCATAATTTTAAATTATGCTTATCATCTTAAATTCATCAATTTCTTAAGTTCTTCTTACCAACTATGACCATGACCACATTATCCCTGTGGCAGGGTCATCATATCGCGTATCTGCTTGCGGTGGGCTGCGAATCATCTGGCAGCCAAGTCTTTTGAAACCGCTGATCTCGCTGGCAGTTTGTCGCTGGTCTCTCTGATGACATGTCGCTGGTCTCGCTGGCGACATAAACCCTCAGGACAGTCAATTGCCAACGTATATACCCCCATTGACGGGGTCCTCAACACAGTCAGATTGTCAATTTCATATTGTCTTCCAATTCATATATTATTTTTAAAAATAATATAAATAAATGATATTCGAGTCAAATCAATCATATCATTCTTTATGATCATACATCATCATAATAATTTTTCAACAAATAACTTCAATCATAAATAATTTCTACAACTAACTTTAATCATAAATAATTTCAACAATTATTTCAATAAATAATTTCAATCACAAGCATGCATAAATTTATTTAATTCAAAATTTATAATTTACCAGATAAATTTAATAAAAGTAAACACTACTTACCTCAAAAGAAAATCCAAACTAGGGATTCTAGAAATTTCGAAAATCCTTCTCTGAACCTGATACGTCAAATATCATATTTTTAATCAAAATTTCATCAAATTAAAAATAATTAAAATTATTAAAAATCTAATGTCTCCACGAGGATCAACTTGACGACAGCATCTAGGATTTTTGGACTAATCCATGGATACCCTAATTATATTTATTTATTTTTATTTTATTATTATTTATTATTTATTATTTTATTTTTTAATTAATTTCATAAATCCTAAAAATCTAAAAGAGAGAGAGAGAAAGTTTCTCTCTCTCCTTTTTTTTTTCTTCTTTTTCTTTTCTTTTTCTTCTTTTTTCTTCTTTTCTTTTTCTTCTTTTTCTTCTTTTCTTTTTCTTCTTTTTCTTCTTTTTCTTCTCGGGCTTCTTCCAGGCCGGAACAGGGGACAGCAAGGCCCTTCCTTGGCCGGGCCGTTCAGACCGCGGCCGCCGCGGTGGAGACTGGCGGCAGAGGGGGGCCACTCCCCCGGTTACGAAGGAGCATGGCCGGCGGTCGATTACGATCGCCGGCGCCGAAAAATCCAAGGGAAAAGAGGCTAAAACAGGGGTCTCTTTTCCGACCGAAAATCGGCGACACCCGTCGCCGGCAGCCTCGTGCAAAGGTATGGAAAGAAAGGGAAGGAAGAGAGGAAGGGGAGGAAGACTCACCTCGACCTCCGGTGACCCCACCGGCGAGAAATCCCGGCGAGAATCAAAACGGTGTCCGCGGCTCCGATCGGGAAAAACAGGGAGAAAGAGAGAGGAAGGGGGCCGCTGTTGGGTTTCTAGGGAAAGGGGGGGTCTTCTTATAGAGGGTCCTAGGACTTCGAGAGGTCCTAGGACTCCCAAATTGCCCTGGTCTCGCCGAAGAAGAAGACTCCTATAGGAGTCTTTTTCCCAATTTTTTCCTCTGTTTTATTATTATTATTTTTTCCTGGGCTTGGGTCTTGCTGGATTGGGCTTGGGTTTGGGCTATGACAACGATTCTATTGATTCCAAACTGGTGACTACCGACATATTAGAATTATCGATCGATAGTCATTCAAATTTTTACAATTACTGGTATATAGTCGATATATTCAGATTATCAATATACAGTCGGCACATCAAAAACCGTCAGTGCAGAAAGCACATAATGATGAGAACATAATCAATAATGGGTATAACTGTCCATCCCATGATCATATAGTGTCGGAATAAGCAGGACTCACATCTCTTACCGTTACAAATGGTTATCAATAACTTATCTATAAAAAGAGGTAAATGAACGGTATTTGGGTAAGATATTTTTTGGAGCTGATACTTTGCCTTTTTAAACATTAATCTGCTATTCATCACTCTCCACTGACTTAAGTATTGGAGGATCTCTGTCGGACATAATTTCGATCAGTGCAGATTTCTTTTTGCAGGTACTTTTCTCCAGCAACGAACGCAACAGGAGATTGACCGTGATATATATATATATATATATATATATATATATATATATATATATATATATATATATATATATATATATATATATATATATATATATATATATATGTTTGCACAAATCATCATTAGATCTTGCAATGATTGCTTTAATATCCATGCAAATGGATGGGTAAAAAATTTGAAGCGTTTGAAGAGCTATGCGGAGCTTGATCCGGTGGACGATGTCGCAAAGGAAGGTCCTTGTATGTGGGAGGTACAATCCGAACCCATTTGTTCAGCAGTGATTTCCAAAAAAGTAAGGTCTATGCATTTCTAAACTTGTGAAATGAGGAAACGCCAACATCACCCGTGGCAATCCGTGGAAGCCATGTCAAAATAACTAGCGTCAATGTGACGAATGGTTGGCGCATAGATCGCGTGCCTGACATATGTATACGTATAAGCTTTTGGTTCACCTTTAAATGTGCAAGAGAGCTCAAGCGAGAGACCCTGGAAAAGAAAAACAATGATAGGGCGAGAGAATGGTAACGTGAGAGTGCCTCGCCATCATGTGAGCTTTGTGGAGGATTTGGGATCTGCCCTCCAAGTATACGATAGTTGGGAGTCAGAGGGTGATTTTGATAACAAAGAAAAGAATTAGGTGCAATCCCACACTTCCACTTATTTTGAGCTTTCTTAATTTCTTCCTCCAGAGTTTTTGTATTGGGTGTTTTAACAAATTAAAGATGGGGGACTGTTTTGGAATAGAGCTTTATTTTGTAAAGAAGTGAAATAAATTGTTCAACTACATAGCATTATCCTTCCCAGTGACATATATATGGGAAAAAGCCACCTAGTTGCAACTATAGGGTCATTCTGTTCGATAGTTATATCCATAGAATCATTCTGTTTCTAACATAGGAAAACAGTATGATCATATTGGTTATAATTACATAAGAAACGGCGGGTATTCTGTTTTGATCTAATAGTAACCATAGAAATATATGTCGTTTTATCCTATACTTGATAAACGACCAAATATGATGACTTAGACGGACCCCTCAAGTTGGAATGCAGAGATCACAAACCAACTTGATAATTAAAAATCGAAACTGTAATCACCCAAGAGACTTGGTGAATGAATCTACAATGTGTTGACCAGATCGAACATAAGCCATCCTGATCATATGGCACTGGATAAAATGATAATCAAATTCAATATATTTGGTGGACTATGAAAGACATAATTGCTTATAACACAGAGCTAATTGATTGTCACAGAAAACAAAGTGTTGTAAATTGTAGAACTTGCAAATCATCAAGCAACTAGTTTAATCATTGAAATTTCACATGCAATGGATGCTATTATTTGATATTCTGCTTCAGCAGATGAAGGAGAAATAGTATCTTATTTCTTAGACTTCCACGATATAGGACTGATGCCAACGAAGGGACTGTATCTTGTAATGGACCCCCGAGAAATAGGAAAATGAGCCCAATCCAAGTCTGAAAAGTGGAAAAAATAATGGCCTGGAAGAGAGAAGAAAAAACCTTCTCTTGATGATGATTTGATGTAGTGAACCGCACTCAAAGTGTAGCTTCCCAATGAGCCTGACGTGGGGCATGTATTGATTGGCTAAGGACATTAATAGGATCAATAATGTCTGGTGTTGTGATGGTACGATAAAGTAACCGGCCCACAAATTTCCGATAATGAGAAGGATCATCCAAAAACAGAGCTATCATCAAGAAGTAGTGAGAGATTGGGCTTCATAAGTCAATCATTTGGATGGCACCTAAGAGCACTTACATTAGCTAAAATGTCTAATGCATATTTTCATTGTGAGAGATAAACATCCTAAATTAATAGGACAACTCCAATACCAAAAAAATATTTGAAAGGTTCTAAATCTTTCAAATAAAATTTGAAATTAAGGAGTCTTTTTAACAAAAACAATAACAAACGAATCATCACCAATTATTATAATATCATTTATATATACGAGGACGTCAACGAAGAGGATAACCCCCGTGAAAGAAAAGAGTGAGCAGTTGGCCTTAGAACGGAGAAAACCGACAGTAAGAAATAGAGATGAGACTTTCGCAAATCAATTGCGAGAAGTTTGCTTCAACTCATAAAGTAACTTAAGAAGATGGTAAACACATAAATCACTTAATTCGGTAAATTAAGAAAAATTCACGTGCAAACCTCTTCATCGAAATCTCTATAAATAAAAAATATTATTAGTTGATATGAAAATCAATCTCTAAATGAAGAAATTATAGATAAATAATAAATTATGATAAGTGATATTTAGATATTATCACTCTATTACGAAACAATTTGTTAGAAGACAGCATTGTGTCCTTTTCGTGGAGGGAGATTTCACTTTTTGCACAAACTCATCACTGAATCGTGCAATGGTTGTGCCGGGACCTATGCAGATGGATTAATACAGATGGATCAATAGAAAGATTTTGAGTGCTTTGAGAGGGAGTGCGATTTGATGGCTAAGTGCGATTTATTCGCGTGAAAGGTACAACCTGGACCCCTTCGTTAAACTACTTCTGGTGACTTTCAAAAAAGTTAGATGTATGCATCCCCAAAGTTGTGAAATGATGAGGAGAAAGGATAATTATTGGGGTAAGTGCGACATTACTCGTGGCAATCCGTGGAAGACATGTCAAAAAATTGGCGTCAGACGTGACGAATGTCTGGCGCATTGGCCGCACGAAACAGAGATATACATATATGTACATGCTTCTGCCTTCACCTTTGAAGATACGAGAGAGCTTGGGTGAGAAGCCTTGCAAAAGATAACAATGATGGTGTGGGAGAAAGTAACGCGGGAGTACCTCACCATCATGGGGGACTTTGGAAGGAGTAATGAGTCTGTTAGAGGGTTTTGGAATCTTCCTTTCCAAGTACACGGGATCCATGAATGGTTGGGAGTCCGAGGGTGGTTTTGATTATAAAGATAAGATTTCCGTGCAAACCCATGCATCCACTTTGTTTGAGCTTCCTCTCTTCCTTTCAGATTTTCATGCTCGCCTCTGGTTGCATCTTATGCATGAAAGAATGACCGATCTTCCTTTTCGACTTCAACCATTGGATTACACCTCAGGCCACTTTCTCTCATCCATTTGCATAGTTTTTGAAGTGGATGTCACCACTAAAAATCAATCTTTCAGCCACGAACAAAATTTCTTGATAAAAATCAAAAATTCTTTGATAAAAATATTCACCAAACGATTTCAAGAAAAAATCATTTTTTGGATATCTGACATTGGTGGAAGTCTCCTTCAGAAATCCCTTAGTAATTATCAAGAGATCAAAAAATTTTAGCGAAATTTTTTTTTCGATGATACTAAAGGTCATTTACCAAGAATCGATCATTTTCTAAGAGATTCACTAATCAAAATACACTCAAAAATTTTTCAATAATTGCTAAAAGATTTATCAAGAGAATATCTCTCGTTAAAAATTGGTGTCATGGCCCAGCGCATGTAACAAATCCCAGCCCCCCCCAAAAAAAAGCCCAAACACAAAAAAAAGAAGAAGAAGAAGGAAAAACAGAGGAGAAAACTCCCGAAGTCACTCTCCTCCTTTCACTGGCTCCCAACTGGAGTCGAAAAGAGCCCCCTCCGGCTCTATTTAAGGAGGAGAACCCTCTTCTCTCTCTCTCATCGGAGAACCCGAAGTCCGTCGGCGGCAATCGCCAGAAAGCCACTGCGGAAGACCGTCCCTATGCTCATCGAGATTTCTCATCAGAAAAGCTTCGCCGGCATCGAAGGTGAGCCTCCTCCCCTTCCTCTCTTCTCCCCCTTCCTTTCCGTGCCGATGTGCATGCTCGCCGGCAACCGAAGTCATTGAATTTTGTCAAAATAAAGGATTCAATTTTTTTTTTATTTTTTTGAGCGCCGGTGGTCGTCGTCGGCCATCAATTTGGGTCCCTCCGAGCCGCCAGTCGTCGCCCTCTTGTGGCCGGCCAGTCTCGTGCCGATCGGCTGCCAATCGGCCGACTAATCGAGGGGACTGTGAGGTCCCTTGTTTCAGGCCTAAGGCAAGCCGTGAGAAGAAGAAAAGAAAAAGAAGAAAAAGAAAAAAAAAGAAAAGAAAAAAAAAGAAAAAGAAGAAGAAAGAGAGAGACTTTCGCTCTCTGCTTTCTCTCTTTTCCTCTTTTCTTCTCTCTACTTTCTCTTTCTCTCTGTATTTTCTCTCTGTATTTTCTCTTTCTAGATTATTTTTCTCTCCTAAGATTTTTTAGAATTTTGAGAAGAATGATGATAAATTTAAATAATCCTAGTGATGGATTTTGATCTGTGATCGTCGGACGATACATCGGCACCCACTTTGATCAGATCAGGTATTTTTAGATTTTTTTCATGATTTTTTTGAATTATCCACATGATAATTTCAGCATGATTTGATCTGATTGATCGAATTTATTGAATCATATCGTTTGAAGAGTCCAAGATGAATTTCTCTTTAGAATTTTCTCTCTCTAAAATTTTTTTTCTCTAAAACTATTTCTCTCTCTTGATTGATTTATCAATAAATTTTTTTTTTAATATTTTTGATTTGATGAAGAATCTTGATCCATGATTGTCGGACAGTGTACTGGCACCCACCTTAATCAAATCAAATATCTTTAGATTTTATCACCCACCTTATATCAAATTCAATAAGACTTTCAACCTAAAATAAAAGTATGAAGATTCTGCTTCTAATCACTCTTCCATTCATATCTTGTATCATCTTAATTTCTCAATATCTATAAAAATAATAAAAATAGGAGGTAATGAGCTAGACAGTCCAGTAAGCAATGATCACTTTCAACAGATTTCATTAGGTATTAAAGTAAATAATCATTTATAGAAAATAAACATATAGAGTTCATCAATTTGAAATTAATTTCAATTATGCAATATAATTCATGCTAAATTCATTTCTTTTTCAAAAATTTGAGTTTTTTTTCGAGATTTTAATTTCTTTCATTCTTAAATTTTTTTTATCAACCATGAGCTATGACCATATTTTTTCTGTGACAGGGTTATAACACCGCGTATCTTCTTGTGGTGAGCTGCGAATCATCTGACAGTAAAATACTTCAAAACCGCTGGTCTCTCTGACAGTTTGTCGCTGGTCTTTCTGGCAACGTATCGCTGGTTTCGCTGACGACATAAACCTTCAGGATAAATTAATTGCCAACGTATATGCCTCCATTGATGAGGTCCTTTACATAATCAGGTTGTCAATTTATATTGTTCTTATATCAGAATTCTTCATAAATCATATTTTATATTCTAATTTCGATTAGAAAATATATAATCATGTAGTATCAAAATCAATCAATATAATACATCATAAAATCAATATGTTCAATCATACTTCATCATAACATTTTGAATAAGATATTTTCATAACAAAATATCATTTATCCAATTCATGCATTATTTCATAAATTATGTCAGAAAAATATATTATAATTTATCTATAAATCTAAAAAAAGTAAAATATTACTTACCTCGAACGCATTCCAATAAATCTACATAATTTTATAAATTTTTTTTCAAAATTTTTCAGTTCATAAACCATATCACAATATCCGATTATCAGGTGTCAACGATACCTATATGAGATCAAATTCAATAATCAAAAAGAATACGAATACTATATTTCAACGGTTTAGATTAGATCCGATTATTTAATTTCATCTAATCAAAATATAATTAGGACATAAACGATCTAAAATTTGACTATCAGATCAAATCGGATTCGAAGTGATAGGGCCAAAATTTCTTCATTAGTTTCATAAAATCAAATAGAGAGAGAAAATCAGAGGAGAGAGAATTCATGAGATATAATTCGAATTGATCAGGTGACACAATCCATTATTATGATTGATCCAATATCTCGATTGATGAAATCAACATGATTTAATCAAGTCATGGCTAGATCGGGATCATGGATGATCAAATCTAAGGATTCATGGTTTGATCAAGGTGCTGGCATACTACCTGACAACCATGGATCAGGATGCTTTCATTAGAATCATTCAAACTCATCATCACTCAAACTCATCAAAATAAAATTTTTTCTTGATAAATTTTAAAAAATAATTCTAGAGAGATACAATTTTAGAGAGAGAAATTTATGAAGATGAATTTATACTAATTAGATGATACGGTTCAACAAATTCAATTGATCAGATCAAGCTAAATTAATCAAATCATGCTGAAATTACCACATGGATAATTCAGTAGAATCATAGGTGATAAAATCTAAAGATATTTGATCTGATCAAGGTGGGTGCCAGTACACTGCCCGACAATCATGGATCAGGATTCTTCATTAGATTAAAAATATTAAAAAAAAATTTATTGATAAATCGATCAAGAGAGAGAAATAATTTTAGAGAGAAAAAATTTTAGAGAGAGAAAATTTTAGAGAAAAATTCATCTTGGACTCTTCAAATGATATGATTCAATAAATTCGATCGATCAGATCAAATCATGCTGAAATTATCATGTGGATAATTCAATAAAATTATGAAAAATAAAATCTAAAAATATCTGATCTGATCAAGGTAGGTGCCGGTGTACCGTCCAACGATCACAGATCAAAATCCATCCTTAGGATTATTTAAATTCATCATCATTCTTCTCAAAATTTTAAAAAATCTTAGGAGAGAGAAATAATCTAAAGAGAGAAAGTAGAGAGACTAGAGAGAGAAAGAGAAAGTAGAGAGAAGAAAAGAGGGAAAGAGAAAAAGCAGAGAGAGAAAGTCTCTCTCTTTCTTCTTCTTTTTCTTTTTTTTTTCTTTTCTTTTTCTTTTCTTTTTTTTTCTTTTCCTTCTTCTTTTTCTTTTCTTCTTCCCACGGCTTGCCTTGGGCCGAAACAGGAGACCTCACAGTCTCCTCGATTAGTCGGCCGACCGACGGTCGATCGGCACGAGACTAGTCGGTGACAAGAGGGCGACGACGGGCGGCTCGGAGGGACCCAAACTGGTGGCCGATGGCGACCACCGATGCCCAAAAAAATAAAAAAAAAACAAATCCTCTATTTTGACAAAATTCAACGACTTCGATCGCTGGCGAGCACGCACACTGGCACAAAAAGGAAGGGGAGGAGGCTCACCTTCGACGCCAGTGAAGCTTTTCGGACGAGAAATCTCGATGGGCACAGGGACGGTCTTCCGCAGTGGCTTTCTGACGATTGCCGCCGACGGACTTCGAGTTCTTCGATGAAAGGGAGAGAAGAGGGTTCTCCTCCTTAAATAGAGCCAGAGAGGGCTCTTTCCGACTTCGATTGGGAGCTGGTGAAAGGAGGAAGAAGACTCCCTTCGGGAGTCTTCTCCTCTGTTTTCCCTTCCTCTATTTTTTTTTGTTTGGGCTTTTTTTTTTTTGAGCTGGGGTTTGTTACATGGGTCGGGCCATGACATTCTTTGCCTCTAAAAGAAATTTCGTCTTCAAAATTTTTCTTACTTGAGTCTTCATAATTTCTTACTTGAATCTCATCCATAAATATTTTAATATTCTAATTCTTGATATAAAATTTATTCTTAAATCATTTCATAAGAAAAAAATCAATACATCAAATATTGATTTGAAACAGAATAATTCATTTTCTTATTTATCACGACCAACATCTCAAAGATTTTCAATATTTCAAGATTTCAAAATTATGATCTCATTTCTTATAAAAATAATGTTCAATATCTCATGACTCAAATTAAAATCGAATCTATCTCTTGTAAATAGAAAAAAATCAATGTCTCTATTCTTGCATAAGAACTTCATTCATCATCATCATTTTTTTTTTTAAAATATTAATCATTTTTAATTTCAACCCGTCATAAGATAGGAAAAACATACTTTTGTGAATCATATAATGATATCCCAATCAATCAAAATTCAAAAATATTTTCTCTTATTCATACTTTCAAATGTTGAAGATTCATTATTTTAATCTCATCTTCAAATTTTTGATATTTTAATTTTTGATGCAACTTCATCATTAAATCATTTCATAAAAAAAAAATTAATATCACTAATATTGATTAGAATCAATACCACTATTTTTGATTATCGAAATTAATCTCTCAATTCTAGATAAAGATATCAAATTTCTCATCAAAAATCCTTAATTGCTCATGATTTAATCAATTTATCACAAGATCATAAATAAATTTTACCATATTCTCCATAGATAAACTTTTGAGTATGAAAATCTAAGATCAAAATTATTATTCGATAAATAATCTTAAATTCTTTCTAATAAATAGAGAATTATTCAATTCTAGGATAAAAAAAATTTATCTCTAAATATTTTAAATCTAAAATCAAAAATCAAAGATCCACTCATCCTAGAATTAGGATGCTAAATATTTTTGTAGCGTAGTAGGTGAAAGCACTATTTTTAAAAATTACATTAAGGATATCCAAAATAATTTAAAATTTTAAAATATTATTCTTTCTAATATCAATAAATTTTTTATATCAAATCATATCATCTATCATAATTTTTTAACTCAAAGAGTCAACATTCCTGACTTATTCAAAATAATCTAGATCACCATGCTTCCACTACGCACTCTATTCTAGTAATCAAAATTTCTTAGGTTCATCAAAAAAAAATTTTAATCAAATTATTTTTTTATCTTATCAATAGAAAAGATTTAAAATTTTAAATTTTAATTGAAGTCAAAGATTAATTTTCGATTCTCATTCCTACTTTTGCTGGTATACAATAATTAGATTAACCCTTGAGTCCAATATCACATTCAAAACCATCATATAGGTCTATCTTAATCAATATGAATCAAATCTTAATTCTCATATCAATTCAATTCAATAAATTTCAAATCAAAATTTTTTTAAGTCAAATCAACGAGAGAATCCTTCGATGCTCCATTGAGTTAGGACATAATCAAAATATATATAAATTTTAAATTATTATCTTTTCTAAAATTTCTATCATCAGGATCTTTAATATCTATCAAGTATCCTTTCATAACAATCATACAAGCCTCAAAAAATTAATTTTTCACTTAATAGATTCCATCAAGAACCTCGTTAATCGAAGTAAAGGAACTTCATATCAATTTTTAAATCCAAAAATTTTAAATTACAAATTCACATAGATCCCATAATTTTGAATAAATATAAATCGGATCTTTTATCTTAATCTAAAGATATTAATTTTTTATTAACAATCTCAACAATAATATCAGAAAATCTCTTGATCAACTTAGATACGAAATCTTTAAATTAAAATTTTATACATATCATATAGTCTCCAAGAGACACAATAAGATCTATTATTTAGATCCAAGGATGATGATTAAAGATTCTAGTATAATGAATATCCTACAATCTCATAATCCATTTCATCAATAAGAAATAGGCTTCTTTGTAATATTCTCAAATATACATTCATCCTAATATGTCATTTTATATATGATCCACATACCAAGTTTAATAAGATAAATATTTTAATCAAGTATCATAAAAGATTTTCTTAGTCCATCTAATTTCAATCCTTTTGTAATTACTTTCGATCAAAATCTAACTAATCATATCATGATCCATAGATCATCCATCATATTTCAAATTCTATATGTCATAATCTTTTGTGATGCTTTCATACATAATCTCAATATTTAATAAAAAATTATAAAGATTTTTCTCACTACAATCATCAAAGATCTACACCATAATGTCTCTAGTGTCTATCCACTGACACTCATTCTATACACATCTTAGTTCATCCACTAATGCTCTGATACCACTTTAATTGTCATGCCCCATGACCCTCGATTCATAATCTCGGGTCGGAGGCGTGACAATTGGCTAACTAAATAATTTACGAGGAAGTTACCTCTTGCAGATCCATAAGTGATAACCCTTGGCAGTTCGTTGGTGATGATTTGAGGTTTGTTAAAAAATCCCTTAGTAATCTCTTGATAAAGTTTCCATCTAGCATTCTATTTTTCTTACAAATTCTTTAATAAAGCTTTCACTTAGAAGACTATTTTGCAAATATAGTAATAAGCCTATATATATCCTAATTCTCAATATATCAGCCATAGTCCAATATTTTATAATACAAAAATACAACAACACATTTAAGCAAATACATTTTAGTAAAGCTTCCACAAAATATAAGTTTAACATCCATCAAGGCTTCAATTCATAAGCAAATACAATACATCAAAATATTAAATAATTTAACTCTAATTAGTATTCAACATCAAACATAAGACTACACCCAATAAGTTTATAATCAAACATCAATCACATGAAGGATCGATTGGAGGGATATTTGACTCGGTTCCTTCTTATGGAGGAGATGATAATTACTCAGATGATGTAAAATCAAGATTAAAAATTAATAAGAGATCGTAGTATCTCTCTATATCAAGGGTTCATCGAAGCTGCTACAATATACTCTTGAGTCATCTTCATAGCTCTTTGGGCAGCAAAATAAGTAGTGGATGCACTTCCTAAAGGACTGCCTAGTTGAGAAGTAGAGCATGATGTAGAAGTCCTCGTGAGTATGCTGGATGAATGTGTATACGGTCCAAATCCATATATCCTATTCTTAGAAACACGCCCTATAGTTTCCACCCACACAGTAGAAATCAAATGAAGGTTGTAAATCAATCTCCAAGCCATATTTTTTCCATAACAGCAGTCTCATATATCTTTTACAACTATTTATTAAAAAGGTTCCAACCTTTAAAAAAAATTGAATAAATAAATATCTCTATTTAATTAATAATATACATAAAAATAAGACAAACAGAATAACAATAATTTATTTGTTAATGTAATACCTCAACTCTACAAATCTGAATATCTAAAATCTATTAGATATTTCTCAAAAATTCGATAGAGTTTACCTAAAAACCATGATTTTCTAAAATAGCAAACACATAACATATTAATAATGTGATCCAACCATTCAATACTCACACACACACACACACACACACATACTTAGATATAAAATTGAGAATCTATATTAATTTTTTTGGATTTTGCATCCATGAACTCCCTTATCCCTTTCTTCTTATGGGTGCGATCAAAAAAGCGTTGCAATAGTAGGTTCTGCACAATTTTCTTACATCTGCAATAAATCATTATATCATAAATATATGACTAAATATAAATATCAATAACAATAGAGAAGTACTTAATGAATTATCATTCTCCTTTTGTGCATCACAAAAGTAATGGAACCCCCTGAATGCTTGATGATCGATCCTTCCTTTTGCTTCATTCGATTTTTTCTAATAACTTTAGACTTTTGTTACCACTTATCCTTAAGCCAATACCTGTAATATAACTCATCCTATATCTCTTACTTCATCCAATTTGGGTGAACTTTGCTGATCGTGTCTGCAAGTGTAACTCGTAGATTCATCTTTTTTAACGCATCAACATATTTCTTCCTGGCCTCACTCATTATGCCAGTAAGCAGATATCTATTGCTACTCACCCAATATTTTCTAACATTATAATCTTCTACTGGAGACCATCTATATCTTGCTTGCAAAATATATCAAAGACTTACGCTGTGTTATCATTATAACTTACTTATGTTATAAACTAGGTAAAAGCCTAATACATCACCTCAAATCTACACAACAACTCATCTTTGGTTGTTTGCTCCATCATTCCCCATAAAGGCTAAGCTTCTTTAAAGCACTGCTTCAGCCAAATACTCATCTGACATGATATCTCAGGCTTGATGAATCTACGCATAAGCCATCAACTAAATTAATTATACAAAATAATAACAAAAATAAATATCAAATTATGAACATATAATTATAAAACTTACTTATTCATTTCTACAGTGATGAAAACTTTATCTGCTTCAATGATTAGCTCAGAGGCCGACTGATTCGGGCCTCTGTATGCATAGGATCAATCAAACCTACATTATCAGGCACATAAGGTGAAGGATTGATGGAGGACTCCTCCACGAGCAATGAGCAATGTTCCTTAATCTTTCAAATAATGCAACATACACATATTAGGACGCACATCAATCTTTTGATAGCCAAGGCCAGTCTTTTGCATCATTTTTTTTGTTTCATAGAAATTATCTACTAGCTTCTCATCTTCTGATAACTAACCCTTGACAATCGACAAGAGAGGATCATAACAATTTTCACTCATACTAAATTTAGACTTACAATTTAAGAGTTGTAATACTGCAGACAGTTTGGTGTATTTTCGGCAACCCTCCCATAATGACTCATTCGCTGCTTACAGCAAAGAATAGAATTTCTCAGCATGTGGATTTAGGAATTTATGCACATCATAATCTTCTTCATTGATGATCTCCATATTCGGTTACAATTTTTGAAATTCTGGACCAAACCCTTCTACTACCAACCTTCTGTATGAATTAATATCACTTTCTGAAGATTCTTCGATTTGATTAAAAATCTCACCGTGTGAAGTTCATACAGTATAGTGCACATCAAAACCTTTATAGTAATGGTGCAAAACCATTTTATCTCTAACACAAAATTTTAAGTTATAACATATTATTAGGTTACAAAAATGCAAACTGAAGGAATCTTTCAACCCCTTCCTTAAATTCACCGGTAATATATCTGTTGGTGCAAAAATCCGCTTGCGCCGGAGAAACTGGAGTCGAGGGAGTTGCGGTCGCCGCCGGGGCCTGCAAAGAAAGTCTAAACTGGAGGTGGGGCTGCTCCGGCAAGATCCTCCGACGCTCAAGTCAGTTCTCTGCCTCAACAAGAATGGAGTGCTCGAACGGAGAATTTAGCAGAGTTTTGAGGTAAAAACTAAGAGCTTATCGAATAACGTATCTGGGGTTTTCCTTTTATAGACGGAGAGGGCAACAGATTGATAGCGACGCCTATAACCGTCTGGTAGTGGGCCGTCCAGAGTCAGGAGGAATTTATTGTGGAGAGTAGTGGAGTGGGGTCGTGGCTATCACCGTGGCTCGCCACATGGGATCAGTTACGGTGAGTGGAGCGGCGTCTGCTGTCGTGACTCATCTGGGGGTGGTGGAATCGCACAGAATTCGCCGCAGGGAGTGGAGCAGAATCATGGCCGTTAATACGGCCTGTCAGGGAGTAATGGAGCTGCTTAGGGCCCGCCGCAGAGAGTGGAGCAGTGCTGTTCGTTATTGTGGCCTGCCAGGGGGTCCAGACTCGTCGATCGAAGTTCGGTTGGAGTTGGTGACGGAGCCCGGCTCCCGTAGGAGTTCGGGCGAGGTCTTCCCGTAGTCGGAATAGAAGATGGAGTCTGGCTTCCATAGGAACCTGGATGAAGTCCACTCGCAGTCGGTCGAGTCGAGGATGAAGTTCGGCTCCCGTAGGAGTCGGGATGAAGTCCTCCTGCAATTAAAGTCAAAGGCGAAGTCCGGCCCCCGTAAGAGTCCGGACAAGGTGTACCAGCAGTTGATGTTGAGGATGGAGCCCGGCTCCCGTAGGAGTCGGAATGAAGTCCTCCTGCAATTAAAGTCAAAGGCGAAGTCCGGCCCCCGTAGGAGTCCGGACAAGGCATACTAGCAGTTGATGTTGAGGATGGAGCCCGGCTCCCGTAGGAGTCTGGACGAAGTCCTCTCGGAGTCGAAGTCGTGGGCGGAGCCCGGCTCCCGTAGGAGTCCGGGCAGAGTCCTCTCGGAGTCGAAGTCATGGGCGGAGCCCAGCTCCCGTAGGAGTCCGGGCGGAGTCCTCTCGAAGCCGAAGTCGTGGGCGGAGCCCGGCTCTCGTAGGAGTCCGGGCGGAGTCCTCTCGGAGTCGAAGTCGTGGGCGGAGCCCAGCTCCCGTAGGAGTCCGGGCAGAGTCCTCTCGGAGTCGAAGTCGTGGGCGAAGCCCGGCTCCCGTAGGAGTCCGGGCGGAGTCCCCCTGCAATTGAAGTCAGGTACGAAGTCCGGCTCCCGTAGGAGTCCGGACGGAGCTTACCGGTAGTTGAAGTTGGCGACGAAGCCTGGCTCCCGTAGGAGTCCGGGCGGAGAGTCCCTCTTGAAGTTGGAGTTGTGGGCGGAGCCCGGCTCCCGTAGGAGTCCGGGCGGAGTCCTCTCGGAGTCGAAGTCGTGGGCAGAGCCCGGCTCCCGTAGGAGTCCGGGCGGAGTCCTCTCGGAGTCGAAGTCGTGGGTGAAGCCCGACTCCCGTAGGAGTCCGAGCGGAGTCCCCCTGCAATTGAAGTCAGGTACGAAGTCCGGCTCCCGTAGGAGTCCGGATGGAGCTTACCGGTAGTTGAAGTTGGCGACGAAGCCTGGCTCCCGTAGGAGTCCGGGCGGAGAGTCCCCCTGCAATTGAAGTCAGGTATGAAGTCTGGCTCCCGTAGGAGTCCGGACGGAGCTTACCGGTAGTTGAAGTTGGCGATGAAGCCTGGCTCCCGTAGGAGTCCGGGCGGAGAGTCCCTCTTGAAGTTGGAGTTATGGGCAGAGCCCGGCTCCCGTAGGAGTTCGGGCGGAGTCCTCTCGGAGTCAAAGTCGTGGGCGGAGCCCGGCTCCCGTAGGAGTCCGGGCGGAGTCCTCTCAGAGTCGAAGTCATGGGCGGAGCCCGGCTCCCGTAGGAGTCCGGGCGGAGTCCTCTCGGAGTCGAAGTCGTGGGCGAAGCCCGGCTCCCGTAGGAGTCCGGGCGGAGTCCGCAAGGGCTAATCCTGTTGAGAACTTTGACTGTGGGTATTTTATACCCAACACTAGTCCCCCTACTTTCGAGTTTGAATTTCGAATGAAGGAAGTACAGAGAGATTGGCATGGCTGAAGTTGTCCCCTCGAATCCTGCGCACAACCGTCCTTGGATATGTCAGCATTTAATGTGCGCACGCCAGAGCCCTTTTTCCGGTTAGGGCGACCTGAGGAGTCTTTTCGGAACTCCCACCGAAATGCGAGCCCAAGCATCGCGCTATGAAAATTTGCGAATAGTCAATCCTCGATAGCGGCGAGTGGGACACGCGGGATACGTGGTAAGCATCGGTTGGCCTAGGGACACCCGCCGCCATAATTGCGCTAAGATCCGCTGCCTATTTAAACCCCCTACCCTTCCTTCGGGGCTTCATTCTGCCAAAAGGACGGCACCTTTCTTTCGTCTGAGAGCCTAGCTACTCAGCCACTTCCTTGGTGCCCCTGCCAACTCCGAGCGTCCTCCGCGCCGGTCCTTGCCGTCTTCAGCCCCCCTAATCCTCTCCAAGGGGTTTCTCCGTCATGTCCTCCAGCCCGGAGGCCATCCTCAAGGGGATGTCAAGGGCTTGGAGGAAGGCAAGGAGGAGAACAGCGGTCGGTGAGTTCTCCGGCCATCGAGCGGCCGCTGAGGGTCCCCGTCGTTTCGAAGGGGGCTCGAGGAAGAATTCCTTCGATAACAGGGGTTTAATAACGGGGGCCGTCGGTAAAGGCATTCTGCCCGAGAATTTTGGAGTAGCAAGATGGGGTGATACCGGTCAAGAGGGCAGAGCTGTCGTCACAAGCTGTGGTGGGATCCTTGATGTCGTCGGGGTCGAGGGACCAGAAGCGATCGACGTCGACGGTGGGGCAGTGAAACTTGTTGCGGGGACGGTGGAAGTAGCGCATGCCGACCTTACCGGAGCATTTTGGACGGTGGCTGTCATGGAGCATTCGGTGATGACGCATATCTCTGGTGCCACCGCTGCCCCCGGGGTGACTCCGGTTCTTCTTGAAATAGGTCTTCGTCGCCGCTGCCGTTGCCCCTACCGCCCCCGAGAATCTATCCCATCCTTTTCCCCCTAAGGTTGGGACTTCGGAGGTGGAGCGAAACAAGGCGGGGCGAAAGCCGATGGGCCCGTCACACGCACTGGACAACGCGGCTGGGAAGGACAGAAATGAGAAGAGAAGTTTGCAGCTTGAAGCGGCCTCCGGTGTATCCTTTCCAAACCGTGTTCGCGAGACTTGCAATGATGAATATTTTTTTTCTGGCCCACCGGGTCTTGTAACGTACATCTTGTTAGTTGAAAATGAAAATGAGATTTTGTTACCTCGTCCGCATCTTGCTTCGAATAGTTGTCTGTCGAACTTCTTTATTCTTCTTTCTTCTCTCTTCCTCCTTTTCTTTTTTTCCTTTTCTCTTTTTTTTTTTTTTTTACGTCGTCCTAAGGTCACCGGTGGCCCCTTTTATTCGTGTTGGATTGTCATTTGCCGAGCTCTTTTTCGATTTTTACGTCGTTCGAAGGTACCCGGTTGCCATTGCACCAACCCATCTTTTCCGTCAATGGCCGCAGGCTCACCCGGGGCCATTCGGGCTTGGGGTCCCTCTTAGGGCTTGAGTTCGGGGGTCCGAGCTTCTGTCATCCTAAGTAAGTTATCCTATTTTGCATCGAAAGCTTCCTTGAAAGCTGGGACTCCCGATGGGAGCCCCAATCCTTGCTGTGATAGGGTTTTCTGCACCTTGGCCACTGTTTGTTTTCCAATCATCGCTGCTGTGGTCCATTGCCTTCCTTTTTTCTTTTCGCTTGGAGTTTTTCTCCGCTGAAGTTGAGGCAAAGTTCGGCTCCCGTGGGAGTCTGGACAAAGAACACTAGCTGTTGAAGTTGGTGACGAAGTCCGACTCCCGTAGGAGTCCGGGCGGAGAGTCCCTCTTGAAGTTGGAGTTGTGGATGGAGCCCGGGTGGAGTCCCCTGCAATTGAAGTCAGGTATGAAGTCTGGCTCTCGTAGGAGTCCGGGCGGAGCTTACCGGTAGTTGAAATTGGCGATGAAGCCTGGCTCCCGTAGGAGTTCGGACGGAGCTTACCGGTAATTGAAGTTGGTGATGGAGCCCGGCTCCCGTGGGAGTCTGGGCGGGGGCCTTCTTGCGGTAGAAGTCGCGGACGGAGCCCGGCTCCCGTAGGAGTCCGGGCCTTCGGCTTTGCTCGAGCTAGGGCAAGGTTCTCCTTCTGTTCTTAGCAGGACTGTGGGGGCGCATATGGGCGTTGCAGGGCCTCTCCCCCCATCCGGTCTAAATGGAACCGGGCCTTCGACTTTGCTCAAGTTAGGACGAGGTTCTCCTCCTGTCCCTAACAGGGCTGTGGGGGCGCATATGGGCGTTGTAGGGCCTCTCCCCCCATCCGGTCTAAATGAAACCGGGCCTTCGACTTTGCTCCAGTTAGGGCGAGGTTCTCCTCCTGTCCCTAACAGGGCTGTGAGGGCGCATATGGGCGTTGCAGGGCCTCTCCCCCCATCCGGTCTAAATGGAACCGGGCCTTCGACTTTGCTCCAGTTAGGGCAAGGTTCTCCTCCTGTCCCTAACAGGGCTGTGGGGGCGCATATGGGCGTTGCAGGGCCTCTCCCCCCATCCGGTCTAAATGGAACCGGGCCTTCGACTTTGTCGGGACGACGTTTCCCCTTCGTTTCTGACACAGTTTGTGCGAATTGTTCAAAGACATACAGGTATGCAACTTTCAATTAAAATGAAGTTATTGGTAGTACACCCGTAAGTTTTTCGAGCTCCACGATCGCAGGAGGTCGGCTCCTCCGAGTTCCTTAAGATAATAAGTTCCTGGCCGGACTACTTCTTTGACTTCATACGGTCCTTCCCAGTTTGGGGCGAGTTTCCTCCGATCCTGAGGTTGCGAGACAGCAGCTCGTCGAAGCACTAGATCTCCTGCTTTAAAGGCTTTGTTCTTGACCCAGGCGTTATAATATCGAGCAACTTTCTGTCTGTAGGCTGCCATTCGAACCTGAGCAATCTCCCGTCTTTCTTCCGATAGGTCGAGGTTGGCTCTAAGACTTTATAAATTTTGATGTTCGTTGAATGCCACGACTCGTGCCGACGGGAGTTTAAGCTCGATTGGGATGACGGCTTCCATACCGAAGGCTAAAGCAAAGGGGGTCTCCCCCGTAGGTAGCCTCTGGGTAGTTCGATACGCCCACAGCACATGATAAAGCTCATCCGCCCAAGTTCCCTTCGCTTTTTCAAGCCTTGTCTTAATCCCCTGCAAAAGGATTCTGTTAGTCACCTCAGCTTCGCCGTTCGCCTGGGGATGGGCTACTGATGTGAAGTTGTGGGAGATGTTTAGATCTTCACAGAATTCGATGAATTTTGCTCCCGTAAATTGCCGTCCATTATCAGTGATTAGGGTTCTAGGCAGACCGAACCTACACACGATCGACTTCCAGACGAAATCTTGCACTTTTACTTCTGTGATTTTCGCTAGTGGTTCGGCTTCAACCCATTTGGTGTAGTAGTCGATCGCTACAAGGAGGAAATTACTTTGCCCAGACGCCATGGGAAAGGGGCCAAGGATATCCATCCCCCATTGTGCAAAAGGCCATGGGGTACTCAAGGGTGTGAGCTCGGTGGCGGGCTGTCTCTGGACGTTGGCGTATCTCTGGCATCGATCACACTTTTTGACATATTCAATCGAATCATGATGCATCGTTGGCCAGTAATATCCTTGGCGGAGCAACTTATGGGATAAAGATCTAGCCCCCAAATGGTTTCCGCAAATTCCTTCATGTACTTCCCACAAGGCGTAGTCAGCTTCCGAGGGCCGGAAACATTTTAAGAGGGGTAAAGAGTATGATCTCTTGTACAATTTGCCCTCATAAAGGAGGTATCTGGAGGCTTGATTTCGAAGCTTCCGAGCTTCTTTCGCATCCTGGGGGAGGACTCCATCTCTGAGATAGATTATCAGTGGGTCGATCCAGCTGGGTTCGTGGTCAATCTCCATCACGGGCCGCGACTCTTCTGTACTCGGGTGCTTCAAAACTTCAAAGAGAACGCCTTTGGGCAACTCGGCCGGAGCCAACGTTGCCAGCTTGGGGAGAAGGTCAGCTCTGGTATTCTCCAACCTTGGAATCTGCCTAATGTTGAAGCTGCTAAAGGCGGGGGTAAGCTCCTTTACTTTCTCAAGGTATTTGGCCATACTGTCCTCCCACGCTTCATAACTCCCGCTGACTTGTCCCACCACCAGTTGGGAGTCGCTGTGTACCCGGAGTTGACCTATTCCCAGCTCTTTGGCGATCCTTAGTCCTGCGATCAGAGCTTCATATTCTGCTCCATTGTTTGTTGCGGGGAACTCGAAACGCAGAGCGTACTCCGCGATGACTCCCTCTGGACTGACCAAGATCAGGCCTGCACCTGCGCCCGACATGTTGGAAGATCCGTCCACATAGAGGGTCCAAAAGCGATCGGAGGGATTGGCCTCTTCGTTGGGGGAGTTCGGTTGAGACTTCAGGTCATCAACTTTGCTTTGCTCAGGTTCAGGCTCCTTTGGGATGGTGCACTCTACTATGAAATCTGCCAGTATTTGGGCCTTCACTGCTGGTCTGGGTCGGTAGTTGATGTTGAATTCCGTGAGCTCGATCGCCCATTTTGCCATTCTCCCGGAGGTGTCCGCCCGATGCAAAACTGCCTTGATCGGTTGATTGGTGAGTAGCGTCACGGTGTGCCCTTGAAAGTAGGGTCGGAGCCTCCGAGCTGCAATCAACAAGGCATAAGTCAGTTTTTCTAATTTGGTGTACTTGATCTCGGCGTCCCTCAGCGTGCGGCTAACGTAGTAGACTGGTCGCTGGACTTTCGCTTCTTCTTTGACAAGGATGGCCGCGAGGGCCATGGGAGAGACCGCTAGGTATAAAAATAGTTCCTCTCCAGGTTCAGGCTTTGCCAACAGCGGGGGTGAGCCAAGGTAGCTTCTTAACTCTTCGAACGTCTGTTGGCACTCAGAGGTCCAACAGAAGTTCTTCGGCTGCTTGAGGGTTTGAAAGAAGGACAAGAACCGTTCGGCCGACCTTGCGATGAAGCGATTAAGGACCGCTATCCTCTCCGTGAGGTGCTGAACCTCTTTGATCGACTTTGGGACGGCCATCTCCTGGATGGCGCAAATTTTCTCTGGATTGACCTCGATCCCACGCCCTGATACCATGAAGCCCAGAAACTTTCCTGAGGTTACTCCGAAAGCGCATTTAGTGGGGTTCAGCTTCATTCTATATTTTTGGAGAGCGTCGAAGGTCTCCTCGAGGTCGGCGACATGATTTCTGGAAGACTTGCTTTTTACGAGCATATCGTCCACGTAGACCTCCATGTTTCGGCCGATCTGCTCTTTGAAGATTTTGTTCACCAACCGTTGGTAGGTTGCGCCCGCATTTTTGAGGCCAAAAGGCATGACCCTGTAACAGTAAAGGCCACGATTAGTGATGAAAGCTGTCTTCTTTTCGTCTTCCGACGCCATTCTAATTTGATTATAGCCGGAGAACACGTCCATAAAGGTGAGGAGCTCATGGCCTGAGGTCGCGTCCACCAGTTGGTCGATTCTGGGAAGGGGATAGCTGTCCTTTGGACAAGCCTTATTCAGCTTTTTGAAGTCTATGCACATCCTCCACTTGCCGTTTGCTTTTTTGACCAGGACAACATTGGAAATCCAATCAGGATAATTGACTTCCTTAATGAATCCAGCCTTGAGGAGCTTATCCACTTCCTCGGCTATCGCCTTCTGCCTCTCCGGGGCATGACTCCGGATTTTTTCTTTCGTTGGTCGATGCTTTGGATCGACGGCCAGATGATGCTCCATGACTTCCGTGTCAATCCCCGGCATGTCCGCTGGAACCCAAGCGAAAACGTCCGCATTTCTTCGTAGAAAATCAATGAGACGCGTCCGCACCTCCTCCCCCAGGTTGGAGCCGATTAGCGCTACATGCTCTGCGTTCCCATCATTCAAAGGGATCGGTACCAGATCTTCGATTGGGGCACCCCTCTCTTCGGTGAGGTCATCGCGAGCATCTAGTCCATCGACGGGACAGGGGTCAGATTGATCGCTTCTTTGCAAGGCGATGTTGTAGCAGTGTCTGGCCAGGGCTTGGTCTCCCCGGACCTCTTCGATCCCCTGGTTGGTGGGGAACTTCAACTTCAAATGGTAGGTTGATACGACAGCTCGGAGAGCATTGAGGCCAGGTCGGTCGAGGATTGCATTGTAGGCGGATGGCGCCTTCACCACCAAGAAATTCACCAGAGCCCTAGATTGCTTTGGATATTGACCCACAGCCACAGTCAAAGTTATCATCCCTTCCGTCGGAACGGCATCGCCGGTAAACCCTACTAAGGGGAAGTTAATCGGCCTCAGATGACCGTTAAGAGTGGACATTCTTGAAAAGGCATCGTAGAACAAGATGTCGGCCGAACTTCCATTGTCGACAAGAATACGACGGACGTCGTAATTTGCTATATTCAAGGAAACTACGACTGCGTCGTTATGAGGGAATTGGACTCCCTGGGTGTCTTCTTCGGTAAAGGTTATAGGTTCTTCAACCTTTTGCCGCTTGGGGGATACAGCCGGTATATTGGTTGTTTCCCACTGGGATCCTCTCAAGATGGTGTTGACGGAATCCGTCAGAGGCCGATCGTCCGGCCACCCCATGTCGGCGACCATAGCCGGAGGATGCGGGGCCTGGGAAACCAGGGGCGAGATCGGGGTCCGAGATATGGCTGCGGAGGCCGTGGGTAGTTGTGCGAATGTCTCGCGAGAAGGCATCAGGTGAGGATCCAGTGGGGGAAAGGAGGAGTGGGTGCCGGATAAGATGACCGGAGGCGGATCCGTTGAGCGCTCCTTTAAGAACAAGGGTACTGCGAAGACACAGCCCTTCCTCTAGCGCCAATCCTGTTGGTGCAAAAATCCGCTTGCGTTAGAGAAACTGGAGTCGAGGGAGTCGCGGTCGCCACCGGGACCTGCAAAGGAAGTCTAAACCGGAGGTGGGGTTGCTCCGGCAAGATCCTCCGACGCTCAAGTCAGTTCTCTGCCTCAACAAGAATGGAGTGCTCGAACGGAGAATTTAGCAGAGTTTTGAGGTAAAAACTAAGAGCTTATTGAATAACGTATCTGGGGTTTCCCTTTTATAGACGGAGAGGGCAACAGATTGATAGCGATGCCTGTAACCGTCTGGTAGTGGGCCGCCCAGAGTCAGGAGGAATTTATTGTGGAGAGTAGTGGAGTGGGGTCGTGGCTATCACCGTGGCTCGCCACGTGGGATCAGTTACGGGGAGTGGAGCGGCGTCTGCTGTCGTGACTCATCTGGGGGTGGTGGAATCGCACAGGATCCGCCGCAGGGAGTGGAGCAGAATCATGGTCGTTAATACGGCCTGTCAGGGAGTAATGGAGCTGCTTAGGGCCCGCCGCAGAGAGTGGAGCAGTGCTGTCCGTTATTGTGGCCTGCCAGGGGGTCCAGACTCGTCGGCCGAAGTTCGGTTGGAGTTGGTGACGGAGCCCGACTCCCGTAGGAGTCCGGGCGAGGTCTTCCCGTAGTCGGAATAGAAGATGGAGTCTGGCTTCCATAGGAACCTGGACGAAGTCCACTCGCAGTCGATCGAGTCGAGGATGAAGTTCGGCTCCCGTAGGAGTCGGGATGAAGTCCTCCTGCAATTAAAGTCAAAGGCGAAGTCCGGCCCCCGTAGGAGTCCGGACAAAGCGTACCAGCAGTTGATGTTGAGGATGGAGCCCGGCTCCCGTAGGAGTCGGGATGAAGTCCTCCTGCAATTAAAGTCAAAGGCGAAGTCCGACCCCCGTAGGAGTCCGGACAAGGCATACCAGCTGTTGATGTGGAGGACGGAGCCTGGCTCCCGTAGGAGTCTGGACGAAGTCCTCTCGGAGTCGAAGTCGTGGGCGGAGCCCTGCTCCCGTAGGAGTCCGGGCGGAGTCCTCTCAGAGTCGAAGTCGTGGGCGGAGCCCGGCTCCCGTAGGAGTCCGGACGGAGTCCTCTTGGAGTCGAAGTCGTGGGCGGAGCCCGGCTCCTGTAGGAGTCCGGGCGGAGTCCTCTCGGAGCCGAAGTCGTGGGCGGAGCCCGGCTCTCTTAGGAGTCCGGGCGGAGTCCTCTCGGAGTCGAAGTCGTGGGCGAAGCCCGGCTCCCGTAGGAGTCCGGGCGGAGTCCTCTCGGAGTCGAAGTCGTGGGCGAAGCCCAGCTCCCGTAGGAGTCCGGGCGGAGTTCCACTGCAATTGAAGTCAGGTACGAAGTCCGGCTCCCGTAGGAGTCCGGACGGAGCTTACCGGTAGTTGAAGTTGGCGACGAAGCCTGGCTCTCGTAGGAGTCCGGGCGGAGAGTCCCTCTTGAAGTTGGAGTTGTGGGCGGAGCCCGGCTCCCGTAGGAGTCCGGGCGGAGTCCTCTCGGAGTCGAAGTCATGGGCAGAGCCCGGCTCCCGTAGGAGTCCGGGCGGAGTCCTCTCGGAGTCGAAGTCGTGGGCGAAGCCCGGCTCCCGTAGGAGTCCGGGCGGAGTCCCCCTGCAATTGAAGTCAGGTACGAAGTCCGGCTCCCGTAGGAGTCCGGATGGAGCTTACCGGTAGTTGAAGTTGGCGACGAAGCCTGGCTCCCGTAGGAGTCCGGGCGGAGAGTCCCCCTGCAATTGAAGTTAGGTATGAAGTCCGGCTCCCGTAGGAGTCCGGACGGAGCTTACCGGTAGTTGAAGTTGGCGACGAAGCCTGGCTCCCGTAGGAGTCCGGGCGGAGTCCTCTCGGAGTCGAAGTCGTGGGCGGAGCCCGGCTCCCGTAGGAGTCCAGGCGGAGTCCTCTCGGAGTCGAAGTCGTGGGCGAAGCCCGGCTCCCGTAGGAGTCCGGGCGGAGTCCGCAAGGGCTAATCCTGTTGAGAACTTCGGCTGTGGGTATTTTATACCCAACACTATCCATTTCTCAAGCAATTATACATTCAATTGCGATCTCCTAATATATTGTATCTTTTTTATCTATATAAAGTCAATGTATAGTCAGTACTTTTATAAAAATTATAAAATTTATCAAATAATTAATAAGTATAACTATTTTAAAATAATGATGTAAATGATAACTATGAATATGAGTATCAGATCGGGTCATAAATAATATAAGTATCATTCAAACACAGTTTTGGAGCAAAAAAAAATCAAGCTCAATATGACAAATAAGATTTTAATAGTAAATAATATATTGCTCAATGAATATAATGGACCTTCTTTTGCTATTCCAGTCCAAGTGATTTGTTTTGTAATAATTCCTTTTGAATCTGTAACCAACAAATTAGAAAATATGGTTGATTAGACCTAATCTCTAAATGCAATGCATATTTAAAAAATTTCAAAAACTATTAGTGATTGGAATATGCTTTTGTTAAAAATATTAAGTAATTGGAGAATCATGAAAAAAAAATGAAGTATTAATGAGTATAAAAATAAATTAATTAGTAAAATAAATTATGGTACAGGAAGAGAATCTATCCCAAACTCGTTATATTCTACCCATATCCAAATTTATTTAAAATCTAACTATCCGAACCCATCCCAAACTTGATTACAAAATTAACCAAAATCCCAAACACATCCATTTAAAATTGGTATATTCGCAGGATACGTAAACCTGTTTTTTCCTTTCTTTTCCATTATTTTTCTCTTGTTTTTCCTTGGAGTCTCAATCGGCTGTTTTTCCTTGGATTCTCAATTGGGTGGGAGGCTTGGAAATTATGTCATAGAAAGATAAAAAATGCACAGGCAACTGAGGAAAAGCAACATTATCCAGCTTGCTCTATAGGAAGAAGTCTATTTGATACAAGTGTTCTAGTTAAAGAATGGATTTTTATTTACATAGAAAGCAAGACCGATTGTACAATAAATTTAGTTCAATAAAATTCATTTCTTTAAGATTACAAACAAGAACCTAGATGAAACTTTTTATAATTAATAACAGAAGCTAGAGCATGAACGAAATGTGTATACTTTGCATAAGAGCTTTACAGATGTGACAGATGCTAATGCTACACCAGTGGCATGCTTATTATCATTTTTTTCAACATAAGCATGTGGCAGTAGGCTGAGGTAGGTTGAAGTGGCTAGAAGGAAACAATTAGCTCAATAAAAACAAGCAAAAAGAAAAAAGAATCAATATCATGAAACAAATAAATACTGTGAATCACTTTTTTCCTATTATTACACTTCTAGTGAAACCAACCACAGTCAGGTTTCTCGGTCCTATATATGACCTTTCCACCCCTCACTGCCAGCATCTTTCAGTTGGTTCCCTACCCCAATCTAGCATAAAAGAACATGTAATTTGCAACACCAAAAGAGTGGATACTGCCTACTTATGAATATCTATACATCTTTCTTTGAATACTGCTCAAGCCAAAATTAAATCACTTCAAATATTATGTTTAGTCTAATTCAAATCTCCTGTGGACAGTATCAATCCAAAAGACAAATGGAATGCAATACTTTTTTGCTTTTGCTAATTTTTCCTATGATTCATAAAACATCTAATCTATAAGTTGATAAACATCGATAATTTCTTTAAATTATATTACATGTTACCACATTTCATGTGATAAACACATTCATATTTATTATAGTTTGTCAATGATGTCATTTCATTCCTAAAGCAAGCTTCTTGATCTCTTATGTCATACATGTATATCATCTAACTAAATTAACTAGTTATATTTAAAGATTATCTTGATGTGGTCCAAAAAGATCACAGGACTTGATATGGATCATTTTGAATACTATAGATAGAGATGGATAGGATCTACGTGCGAGATCAACCATGTTAGAAGCTAGATCATAAGCCAAATTTTTGGAGGGCATAACTTAGTTATACGATGTTCAATTTCGATGATATTTTTTTCAAATCGAAATTTTTTTTTGAGATCTACGCAATTACGCCCCCCTAATAAGGGGTGGCCTAGCTATCAGATCCAAATTTCTTCACTTAATATTCAAAATGTGTCGATCAAACTAAAATTTTCTTCTTTGGATAAGATTTTGATTGAGTATATAATGCAGAATATCTAGCTGAAGAGTATTTGAGTCGGATGGAGCACATAAAGCAACAAAAGCCCAAATAAATGGGTTGGAGCGTCAAAATAGGGATCTGAACTTCAAACAGCCATAACTTTTGATCCAAAAGGAGTTACGGGACCCATAATATATCAATAAAAATCTCGTTTCGAGCTTTATGATTGTAAATGGTTTATCCATTCACCTCAATTTTTTGACCCAAATTCCATCGCTTTAATGGATTTCAGGATCATTTTATGTTTGGAAGTCCATCTTTGGTTCCATTTCATATTTTTAATTTTTATTTAATTTACCAAACCTTATTAGAATTGAGATACTATAAATACATTTATTTTATGTTATTTGGTTCTTATCAATAAGATTTATTTCTCCAGCTGGAGTCTAAGGTTCTTTCTTGATATTTTTAATGATTTGATCTTGCATGAATCTTTGTTCTTGTGTTCGCCAATGCTACATCAGTATATCTTCTAATCTAAAAAGAATCAGATGGAGTGATAGAAGATAAAGTTCATATAAAATGAAAATCTATTATCTGTAGAATTTTAGCTTTTACAAGTTTATTTCTACTAGTCATGTTTATTTTAAGAAAGTGAGCCTTATTAAAATTGAGAAGATGAATTCGATCGAGCTTGAGTAAGGACATACTTATCTTGATGAATATAACTATGTAACTCAATTTTAAATATGCTATGGATCTGTACCTCGGCCTCGGCTAGAAGGATCCTTCGCTCCGACCGATCTACGGGAGATGGACGCTTGTCAGGTCATATGTATATAATAGTCACGAAGGTTGTTGGGTATCCTCTATGGAGTTGGCTGTGGCTGCTATCTGTCCTCAGCCCTTGCCGACGATTTCACCTCAGCCTTAGATGATCTATTTTAGATTATCCATAACCGACTAATTCCAAATCATCTAAGGTTAACAATGCATGCTCCACGGTCTCCAAAACCTCAGCTTTGGATGATCTATTTTAGCTCGTCCATAGCCGAGCTAAGCTCTTCACCGACAGATCCACCTCTTTCTCTCCTAAATTGAGAAAGTCCAGATAAAGAAGTATTCCTCTGCGATTGAGTCTCCTGCAAAAGAAAATAACTTTTCCGAATCAATCCACATGCCAAATCTGAAAAGCTATCAAGACTTCGAGACGTATACAGCTCCAATTTTTTTTCTATAAATAAAAAGGTACAGAGACTCTCGAAGTAAGTTCTCTACTTCTACTCTCTCCTTCTTATTGTTCTCCATCTCCTGACTTGAGCGTTAGAGGATTTTCATCGGAGAACACTCCGGTGAGGACTTTTTGCGGGCATTTGGATGGAGCTCCAGCAACAGTTTTACCTCGGCCATCCTCATCTCGATGGATCGACATCAGGTGTGGAGATTAGGAGCAACAAAATGAACAATAAAATTAAAGATGATGCAAAAATTTTGCTTTTGCCAATTCTTAAACCTTTTTTTCTCTTCTTAATTGGATCATAGGATTTCTTTAGCAAAGGGTTAAATACCTTATATGGTTTGTGTCTTATATGAATTCATGTTATGCTAGTCGATTAAATGCCTGAATTTTTCATATTGTCATTATTATATTGCTACTAATACTTTCAATTCTTGTAGTATTGGTGCTAGATTTCAATATCACTAAGAGATTTTTAAGAAAAAAATTTCTCTTTAATATAATTTTTTATTTTTAAAAATATTTTATTAGCATCAAGGGATTCATCTCTTGGTAAATCTCCAAGGGATAGAACTTTTCTTACAAATCCCTCGATGAAAATTAATGAAGTAATCACTTACTGATTCCTTGTAGATTACTGAGGGATTTTCAAGAGATTTATCTAAGACAGTAAATCCCTCGTAAATTGCTCAAAGATTTCTTAGTGAAACTAAGTTGTGATCGTAACTTAACATCTCTTAAAAATCCCTTTCTAATCCATTAGTAATTTTTCGAGGGATAGATTCCTTAGTGACATTCCTTGGTGAAAGGCTCATTTCTAGTAGTGTGTTGCATGATCTAATGGATGACATTGTGAAAGAAGGTGAATCATTCTTTCACGTGAAAGATACAATCTGAACACTTTCATGTTGAGTGTCCGAACAATTAAAGATGGGAGAATATTTTGGATTAGAGCTTTATTAGTTATAAGAAAAAGAAGAAAGAAAAAGGGATGGATCTGCAAAATGATCTGAACTATTCATGAGCTGCTCCAGAACAGCTTGGTGATGAGTTTGTCCAGGCTTGGCTCAACTACAAAATGAGTTAAGCGCTTGAGCTCAAACAAGTTAGGCTTGAACATTATATACTTGCAAATATGATGACATGGTTGGCTCACCTCCATAGACTCAGTTATTATTCAAGCTGTGTTTGAACAATTTTTGCTATATATGCTTGATCGGCTCAAGCTCAGCTTTTATATATAGCAAGCTAATCCTGAGCAATCTAGTATTCCTCTCTTCCCATTTCCTCTACTCTTGTAGTCATTAGTAGTACTGCAAGATTGCCTAAGCCAGACCAAGTAGCCTGGTGCTCAAGTTTAGCTCTTCATATGAAAAGGTTATTTCAGCTTGAGACAAGTTTGATAATATGTGTTCAAACTCATTATAAATAATACTAGAATGAGCTTGTTAGCAACTGAGTTGAGCTTTTATTTGTGCTTGGCTCTCTTCATACCACCCCCCACCCCACCGCCCCCACCAACAGAAAAAGAAAAAAAAAAGGAAAGGAAAGAAAAGAAAAGAAACCAGAGTAACTGGTAGATATATGGTTCAAAATTACCACCATTTCTGAGACCAAACTTGGGCTACATCACAACGGCCAACAAGGACCAATAAGTATACTCAGCATGACCCAGAACAGCTGAAAATCATGATAAGAAAAAATATCTTTTTTCTGCTATGCATAGAAAAGTTGCTCATGCTCTCTCTCCCTTTCTCCTAATGACAGCCATAAATTTTCATCAAGGAAAAAAGAAACCTAATTTAATATTACCCACTCCATAATCCCTTTATACAGTCAACGGTAAAAAAATATTTTATAGATTCAAAAATAACTCATGAACCTGTCCACTTATCCATCCTTAATTTGCACTTTCAGCGTAGCTTTTCTCACATCCGACATGTCGAGAGAACTTAATGCGCCATTTTCTCTCGCATCAAATTTTAAAATTAAAAACCTAAAAATAAAAGAAAATCACCATCCTTTTTACTTCCAGCACAGCTTCTCTCGCATTCATGAGTTTTAAATTTTTTTTTTTTTGATGAAAACAAGGAGGAAGTAAGTTCCTTCCCCCTTGCATGTATTGTATTATTTATGATAAGAAGTAGTAATACATAGGATAAGATCATATGAAAATACAGTTATATGAGAGTACGAAAATATTAAAGATATTAGTACAGACTCATCAGTAATAAAACAATTGCAGAAAAGGTTTTTGAGTTTGTCTCAAGAGCTGTTTCCTTTGAACTTGCGTCACTACATTCATCAGGTGCAGTGTTTGGAATTGTGTTCTCCCAATTTTCCTAATATGTCGTTTTCCTTCTCTAAGAATGTGAACATTCTTAGTGTCCACCGAACATTACTCTTATCTGAACGCTGCGAGCAGTACTCGGCAAATAGATGTTAACTTCAGCCAATTTTGTTTCAGCTTTTGCTTCAAAACTTAAAATGTATTGGTTGCATTCCACCAACATAAGTACTTTTCTAGGGACCTGAAACATTCAGCTATTACATGCTCCCCTATTTTCAGGTTTGCAAATTTTGTTTGACTTGTTGGTTTTGGGTGAGTTAGGAACTGGAATACTTAGAACCCAAGCAAAGTCGCTAGGCTCCCAGTCCGGAAAAGAACACATTCAAAGCTCACTATTAGGATTAAACTACTGTGATGCGTTGACGATTTTCCAGTAGGTCGGATTTGCTGGCTCTGTAAACTGCCGAGCTATGAGTATATTGGGTCTTGTTCCCTGACATTTTCTGACCAAAAGTTGAACAGGCTTGTAATTTGTTGAGCAACAAAATGTGGGAGGTATGCATGGAAATTGAAGCATCTCTTATTCCTTTCTTTCCACAAACACTGCAACCCTGTAGCTAGGAGTGCATCGAGTCGTCTGGCCAGCAAATCCTCTGCTTCCCTGTTACTCCATAGAATCTCCTGGGTTTGTGGCAAGTCACTGAAATGGAAGTTGTCCTGGAGCAACGTCCAGACTTTTCTAGAAAACTCGAATTGAAGAAGCAGGTGGTCTGTAGTTTTTGGACTTGAGTCACGCAAGGAGCAGTTAGTATTTCTTTGCCATCCTCTCTTGGCTAAATTCGTTTTTGTGAGGATTTTGTCTTGAACACTAAGGTAGAGAAAATACTTAACCTTTTGCGGGATTTTTAGTTTTCTGATTTTTTTGCTAAAGATTGGTCTCACTCCTCCATCTAGCAGAAATTTGTAACAATATTTTATGGAGAATGTTTTTGATGGAATCCACATCCATTCTATTCTATCTGGTTCATTAGAGATGTTGACCCCTTGCAATTTATTCTTTAGGACTTGTTGATTCGGGTGATCGTGCTATGGAGGTGTGACTACCCAATTCTCGTTGGTGGCGAGAGTGTAGATAGCTTCTGTTACTGTTTTCTCTTTAAATGGTGCTAAAGTGAACAATACAGGAAATCTTTCCTTTATCGACTTGTTTAGTAGCCAAGAGTCATTTCAAAATAGAACTTACTTTCCATTTCCCACTTAAAACTTCACTAGCGCCCAAAATAGATCTTTAGCTTTCTGAGCATTTTTCCAAAATTCTAATAACCTTCGAGTATTTATTGACTTCAATGTGATTGTTTGGTTATTATAGTAACCTGATTTGTTTTGTTCGGTCCATGATTTTTAAAGTCGGAGAACAATTTTCACCACCATTTGTAAAATAGTATCAAATTAAGGATTTTGAGATCGGTGATGCCCATTCCCCCTACTTCCTTTGGTTGACATACTGAGGTCCAGTTCAGAAGACTTTGACCTGCATTGATCTTGTCTTTTCCACTCTATAAGAATGCTCTACGCATTTTATCAATTTTGTTGATGATTTTCATTAGTAAAATAAAGTTTGACATCCAGAATACCACTATCTATGAAATGACAGCATTCAGCAATTATTGCGGCCAATCTCCTGTTGTGCCCATCGCTAGTGAAGAGCACCTGCAAGATGAAATTCTTACAGACCAAAATTATATCCGACGGAGACCCTCCGATGCTTAAGTCAGAGAGGGGGTTGGTGAACAGTAGATTAAAAAAAATTTGAAATAGCAGAGTCTTCATCCAGAATTATTTTATCCGTGCTATTCATTTACCTCCCTTTTATAGATGATTCTGATGTAACCGTCGAGCATGTGGATCTGTTTTTTATGACGCTAAATTATCGGACCATAATCATGGAGTTAATGGGTTGTTTATTTTCACTAATGATCGTGACATGTAGTCGATAATTGTTCATAACGATTAGAGTGTGTTGGGAAGATAGGTCGACTATATGTCGGTAATAGTGACAAGTCGGTAGTTTTGAAGATCTGAATGAACATTGATCGGTAACTCTGACTCTGATATGCCGATGGTCATCGGTTGGAGATTAACTGAGTTCTGTTGTTGGTTGATAATAGCCGAATGTTGGTCGGTCAGCCGATTGTGAGTCGGCATAATGTATTCATGCGGCTGATGTAGAGTTGGAGTCAGGGTTGGTTGACTTGTCCCAACAGTTGCCCCCCACTCTCAAGTCTAAAGTAGTTCGACATGTATATTATCACATGGTCTGTCATGTTGGACGAAGGGAGTCATCATGTGTTGCCTCGAGCTCCGACTTGGCTGTTGGTCTTTATGATTTTTGGAGTACTAGAGATCTTCGGCTATTTTGCTGTTTTGATAGCTGTGAAATCATTATTGGACTATCATTTCGATAGGATAATTCAGCATCGGATGTCATTTTAGGAAGATAATTCGACACTGGATAATACGATTCTGACTAGTAGATCTTGGCCACTTGTTCGAACATCATTGGGTCAGAGCTGTTTACGTGGATAACGATGAGGTGGCACGATCAGGAGCAGGTGCGTCGAACCGTCCGACCAATGGTCGGTCTGGATGTTGCCACGTATTGTCATCTAATGAGATTCTGATTTGATCGATTTCATCTGGACCATTGATAGATCCTATATATAGGGTCACTTTCAGCCAAACTTTTATTTTGCATTTTGTCACCATCCTCTACTGTGGAAGCTTTGTCGGAAGATCATCCCAGTACCAGAGAGCTCCAGGGTCTCTTCTTTGCCCCCCTTTTTTGGTTTTCAGATCAAGTTTTCTCGTCCTTCTCCTTGGGTCTATCTCCCTTTTGAGTTTTCATTTTAGGGTTCTCTAGTTTTCCTTCTTTATGGCTAGGCTTCTTCTTCTCAGGATAGTCGGTCGAAAAATCCGATTGATGAATCTCCATCGGGTCAGGAAGTGGGAGCTTCTTCCCTATCCGGACCTAATGTTGAACAGCTCCAAGAGCAATATCGTATTCCGGAGCAGTATCAGCTCTTCGCTCCTGGCTCCGATGGTCGGATGAACTCTCCTCCTTCGGACCAAGTTGCCTTCTATGTTGAAGACTTTCGGATTGGTCTTCGATTTCCAATTTTGAAGTTTGTCCAGAATCTTCTCGATTACTACGACCTTTGCCCAGCTCAGTTGGCATCGAACTCTGTTCGGTTGATAATTAATTTTGCTTTGCTGTGTCGGCTCATACTGACTGAGCCTCGTCCTTCCTTTTTTCGAACTTTCTTTGTTCTTTGACCTCATCCTAAGGTCAAAGGTTGGTGATTTTTTAACCCGAGAAAAGGCCTTTCTTTCATCATCGATCTTCCATCATCCATTCATGGATGGAAGAATCAATTCCTTTTTGTTTCTTCTTCTCTTCCCTGGGGCTTTCCTTCATGCTGGGGTGATCCAAGGACCGGCCCCAACGAGAATAATCGAGAGGAAGTCGATGATCGGGAGGATTTTCATCGATTGAAGGACATGGCAGTTCCATCGCAGAGAGAGTTGATGACCGAACAAGCTCTCTATGATGTCGGGCTTAGTTCGGTCACCTTCTTAGGTATAGTATAGTGGACTACTTCCAATTTTACTTTGTTTGTTTTTGAATTGTATTGACTTTTTTGTTCTGGTTGTAGCTATGCAGCCGAGGACACGAGTATCGGCTGCAGATATTCGTCAGCATGTTGCCAAGAAGAAGGCAGCATCCAAAGCTGGACCCTCTCGACCATCGAAGAAGAGTCGGGCAATTTCTCCATCTGCACCGGTGAGGGAATCCGACATACCGTCAGAGTCGATTTTCGAACCGATTTTGGCATTGTCGGCCCCGACAATGCTCCCTCAGGTGCCGTCCATTAAAGCTGGGGTGACAGAAGAAGATGGAGCTGCAGCAGTACCGTTGGCAGCTCCACCAACGAAAGTTCGGAATGTGACGAAAGTCACGATCGAGCCGGAACAATCAACGACTACACTGGTCGTTCCTCCAGTGAAACCTTCTCGGACGCAGTTGAGCTCCCATTTTTTCACATTCTCAAGTGCGGGGCTACCGACAGGAGATCGAGGAAAGGCACCGATGACTTCGACAGATGATAGATCATCGATGGGTCATTCGGTTCTTTTTGATATCAGAGTTTCTGAGGGTGAGTCGGCCTTGGCCAGTTCGATATTTGCCAGGCGGCTGATCCAAGCTGCTCTTCTCCCGATTGATCGGGAGAACAGAAAGAACCAGACTGTAGCCGAGATATTTTCTTCCTTTTACTCGATGATACTCGGGGTAAGTTCTTCAACATTTTTTTTGATTTGATCTGACTTGGTTCGTCTTCTGTTTTCAGTGGGCTCATGACATGCAAGACCTGGAGGTCGGCTATCGAAAGATTGCCGACTTTCATCGGTCATGGATGGACAAAGTGATGGCCGCCAATACTAAGAAGATGGCTGCCCTAGAGCAACTCCAGGCAGCAAATGAGCGGGAGGCGAAGCTTCAGAAAGAAGACTCCCGTCTGACTGCCATTCTACAATTTTGTGGAGCCGAACTTGAGTCGGCTCATCAAAATATTTCATCTCTTGAGCTACGGATTAAGAGCAAGAAACACTCTATCCATCGACTTCAACAAGAAAGGGATGGCTGTATTGAAGAACTTGAAGCCGAACGTGGAAGACATCGGGCCACCCTGAAAAGGTTGGCATTGGCTGATGATGAGTCGGCTTCTGCGAGAACTGACGCTGAGCTGGTGAGAGCGGAAGTAGAGTTGGCAAAAGAAGCTCCAAACCAAGCCTTCTAGAACTTCAAGAACTCAAAAGAGTTCAAGGAAGAAATCCTCGAAGGTGGATTCGCTTCTTATTGCGTCGGGTATGAAGACAGTCGAGATACAGTTAGAAAGCTGTATCTGGATTTGATCTTGAGCAGTATCATCCCTCCAATCCCAGAAGATGGAGCTGCTAAAGAAGAAGCTGCGTTGACTGAAGACGTTGCACCGAACACAACAGAAGATGTTCCAGTCGTCGATGCTGCATCGGAGGAAGGAGATGACGACTGGTGATCGGTGTAATATTTTTATTATTTTTTTTGTAATAAAAAATTTTTGTAATCAAACTTTAGTCTAATTTTGTAATCTTCTTTTCAATGAATGAATTTTTTTTTTCTAAGTATCAACTCTCTCTTTTCTGTGTGTTTGTAATGTCATAGAATTATTATTTAACTACCGAATATCGATCGGCAAGCCGAACATTCAGTAGTACTTGTAGAATTCATCCATTAGTCAAATATTAATAGACATACTTTATCTTTTAGGTATTTAGATAAACGATGATAAATCGAATATCCTTCGATCGATCGTAGTCAGGTCAGTATGTCTGATTATTTGATAATCAATGGCAAACCAAATATCCTTCGATCGACCGTAGTCAGGTCGGTATAATTTTAATTCGATTTGGATTATATTGGCATAGTATTCTACTTAGTTAAAACTAAGTCGGCATAATAGTTGTTCGACTAGAGTCGATTTTTACAGTGGAAGGTCTAGATATAGTTGGTACCGAGATACAGTCGATATTTTAGCTTTTATAGTGAAAGTCGAAATATAGTCGATATGTTGATTTTTACAGTGAAAAATCGAAATATAGTCGATAGAAATTGACCATCCATTTATCGATCTAAAATCACTTTGCAGTTGGTCGAAACTTTTGTGATTCTAAAATTCAATATTTCATTCTGAATACTATATATATGAACAGCTTTATTGATAATACATCTTTAGATTGTCAGCATTCCACGTTCGAGGAATAGTGATAAGTGACATATTTTTATATTTATTGAATATATTTTTGATATTTTATGGTGCTAACATCTTCTAAAAAATCTAATTTCATAAATAAATTAAATTTTTTTATAAAAATAAATAATTTTAAAAAAATATACAATTAGAGCATATTTATAAAAAATAGATGTCAAGTTAATTAAGCAATTTAAGCACCAAAATGATGAAGAATTATTGAGTAATTTAATGTATATATTTTTTTTATTTTTTAGAAATAAATCAGAGCAAAAATCAAGCCAAAATATCTTAAAAAATAAATTTTATTGTCTTCAGTGCATGGTGGATCGGTCACTCAGTCCACAGATTCAAGGGCACAGTTCATCAGAACAGTTCATGGCATTTGGTGGGGTCTACGATGGGCGAAAGAAAGTTTTCATGATCCGATGATCCAGATTAATTTCGAATGAGATCAGACGGTTGCTGTTCATTATCGGTTGAAAAGAAGAGATTTTGCACCATCTGACGACTGAAAATCAATCTAGACTTCGATCTGACGGTTGGTATTCATCTCGACTGTGAACAGGAGAGATTGAGCACAATCCAACGGTTAAAATCAAGCAAACACATGATCGAATGGCTATGGTGGATCTTGACTGAGAGAAAGACTGTAATGCTGAATTTTGGAGCGATCTGAGTGGTACATTGAAGATCCGACAGTCAGAAACTAATATTACAGGTATTATATGATTTTTAAGAGTTTTGAGACTCCTTTTGCTTCCAAAAAAAATAAAAAAAATCACCTATAAATAAGAGGTTTGAGAATAAGAGTAGGAAGGAGAAAAAATCAATAAAAATATGAGAAAAAATTAGAGAAAAAAATTAGAAAGGTTTAGAGATCCAAAAAAAGGGAGAATATGGAGCTAGAGATCTTGATGCATGGCTAAATCCCTTTAACTTAGAAATATGATAAAGCTTATAAATAAATTTTTATTTTCTTTCTTGTATTTAATTTTCATGTAATAAAATTATACTTTTGTTTTATATCTTTTTATTCTGAGGTATTGATTTAGTCTATACGGCCTAAACCATCTACTAACAATACATGATTTCTGGATACGGTACGTGCCTAAGAGAGATAGATTATGGTATGTTAGATTAAATCTTATATCTTGTAATTAAATTTAGATAGTTTATACTCTAATAGGATGAGCTGTGATTTACTGATACAGTCCATACCCTTTAGAGATAAGTTATACTAATATTGTTACTCCATGAATTGATTTTGATGATTACAACACATTTGAGGAGGTTACTAATGATTTTGACTTGAAAAAAGATTTATTGTATTTCAGGAATAAAATCATAATTTTATCAAGTTCTGATTCGAAAGCCTCAAAAGTAAGAACAGAAGATTTGTGATCTATTGGAGGTAATTTCATACTTTTTGGATGGATGTGTTGAGAGAAATTCGAGTTTAAAGAATTGGATCGACCTTATGAGTCGACTCCTGTCAAAAGGGACTGAACGGCATGCTATTTTTGGCTGGCACATCCAAAGAGGTCGATCTTTGTTGCTGTGCAGGTCAAAGATACAGAACAATAATTTTCTGTTCTGTGCCACAGAGGTCGACCCCATAAGTTGACCCCCTGTGACGGAAACTTCCGTAACGACTAGTTTTCAGCTCTTTTTGACAGTATTTAATACTCTTTTAATGATCTCCAACGGCTCTATTTCAGTCCAAATTTCTCTCTATCATCTATTGAAGCTATAAAGGCACTTAAAGGAGGAAAAAAGAAGCAAGATTGAAGAGACTCAAGCATTCATTTCAGCCCTAAGCAAAAAGACCTCTTCAAGAAAAAGAAGCCTTCAATTCAAGTTCACCAACCCCTCTAGAGCTCATTCAAGTCTTCAACCACCTTGAGAAAAATCAGAAAAACTTTCTTCTTATTGTGTAAAGTACATTTAAAGTTTTATTTACTCATCAAAGGAGCTAAATTTGTATTTTCGTGTGATTAACTCACATACTCTGTATTGTCTTGATCTTTAGTTTTGAAAGGGTTTCAAAACTTGAAAAGATTGGTCCGAACCTTGAATCGGATTGTATTGAGTTGGCTTGTACCCGAGAAATAAGTATTCTGGCTTAAGATAGCTAGAGTCGGAGATATTGATGTTGTATTCTTGTTGAATACAGTTTAGTGGATTTGAATTCTCAAGTAGGAGCTTAGGGAGTGGATGTAGGTGTAAGATTGGCATCGAACCACTATAAATCTTATTTGTTTGTATTGTGCTTACTTGCTCTCTTTTTAAATTTTTTTACTTCTTGCATCTAATTTCTACATCTTGCTTAAATCACTCTCTATATATATCCTGGTAATTGTTGTTTAATCCTCATAGTTCTAAATTAACGTTAAAATTTTAAAAACCCAATTCACCCCCCCTCTTGGATTGCATAGCTGGGCAACAAGTGGTTTCAGAGCTCGGTGTTCTAGCCCTACTTTGATTTAACCATCAAAAAGCTAAAGATCTATAGCAACTCAAGTTGGTGCTTCACTAGCCGAGGGGCAGTTCACAAACTGACCTCCACTTTTTAATGGATCAAACTACACCTATTGGAAAGCTCGGATGAAAATTTTTATTCAGACACTTGACTATGATATGTAGAGTATCATAGTTAATGGACCACACACATCCACTAAGATAATTGATGGTGTAGAATCAACCAAATTTGAAAGAGAATGGGATGAGGTTGACAGAAAAATAGCTCAACTCAATGCTAAAGCAATTAATGCTTTATATTGTGCTTTAGATGCTAATGAGTTTAATCGTATTTCAACATGTATGTCAGCTAAGAAAATATGGAATAGATTAGAAGTAACATATAAAGGTACTAATCAAGTTAAGGAATCAAAAATTAACATGCTTGTGTACAAATATGAACTCTTTAAAATAGAGCATGATGAATCAATAACTAAAATATTTACTCATTTTATACATATTATTAATGATCTAAAAAGTCTTGATAAATCTTACTCTAACAGCGATCTTATGAGAAAGATTCTTAGGTCTTTACCAAGGACGTGGGAGGCCAAAGTGACCGCAATCCAAGAAGCCAAAGATCTGAATATTTTATGCTTGGAGGAGCTTCTAGGATCACTAATGACACACGAGCTCAGCATGAAACAACATCAAGAAGAAGATGTCAAGAAGAAGAGGATAATCATCCTCAAGTCCACTACTCAACTCGATGAGGGATCCGAAGAAACAGAAAATGAAGAGCAAGATGAAGAAATGACCCTCATCACTAGAATGTTTAAAAGATTTTTGAAGAAAAGAAAATAAGAGATGAGAAAGAGGCTACCTACCAAAGGGGAGCATAGCAAGGAGAAGGATAAGGAGCAATCCCTTATTTATTATGAATGTAAGAAGCTGCAGCACTTCAGGTCCGAATGTCCATAACTTAAGAAGGGCCCCAAAAAGTATAAGAAAAAGGCTATGGTGGCTACATGGAGTGATAGTGATGAGTCAAGCTCTGAAAAAGAAGATTCACATGAGCAAGCCAACTTATGCTTTATGGCACATGAAAATGAGGTAAACGCTGAAACTCCTGATGACTTTACTTTTGAAGAACTTCAAGAAGTATTTTATGATCTAGTTGATGATCTAAAGAAGTTAGGAGTAAAGAACAAAGAATTAAAATCAAAGAATCAATCTTTACTAAAAGAAAATAAAATTATTTCAAATAAAAAATTGATCTTGACACAAAAATTTAAACTTGAAAAATGAAATTGCTAAGTTAAAACCTATGGTAGAAAAGTCACTCTTAGTTCAACTAAACTTCAAATGATACTTGGTAATCAAAAAGTCGTTTATGATAAAGCCGATCTTGGCTACAACTCTTTAAAGAAATAAAAATTTTTGAAAAACATCTAGGTGAACTCATTAAGCAATAAGTTTTCAAATATTATTTACTTTAAATATGGTAAAGTAGGACACAAATCCTATACTTGTTTCTCTAACAAATTTAAAAATTCTAAAGTAAAGAAAATATGGGTTCCAAAAGGAACCACTGTGACTAACCAAAAAGGACCCAAGAAAGCTTGGGTACCTAAAGTAAAAATTTGATTTTTGAATGCAGGTGTGTCTTGCATCCCAAAGAATAAATAAAAAATGGTATCTTAATAGTGGGTGCTCAAGACACATGACCAGTGATGAATTCCAATTCACACACTTAATGTAAAAAATGAAGGGATGGTCACCTTTGGAGACAATAGCAAAGGAAAGATCATCGGTATAGATAACATTGGTATCACTTCCTCCAAGTATATTGAAAATATTTTATTAGTAGATGGTTTGAAATATAATCTTTTAAGTATTAGTCAATTCTGTGACAAAGAGTACAAAATTATTTTTAAATCTTCATTATGCATAGTAACTAGTCCCAATGAAGAAGGCATTAAATTTGTTGGGCATAGATATGATAATATTTATATGGTAGATTTGAATGATCTTTCCAAGATAAACTTACAATGCCTAATAGCCTTGAATGCTAAAATTAATGAGACTAGTTGGCTTTGGCACCGTAGGCTTGCACATATTGGCATGTATTCACTTTCAAAACTTATTAAAAAAGAATTGATTATCGATTTACCTAAATTAAATTTTGAAAATGATAGAATTTGTGATGCATGTCAACTAGGTAAACAAACAAAAGTATCATTCAAATCTAAAAAAATATTTCAACTTCTAGGCCATTAGAATTATTGCACATGAATTTATTTAGACCCACTAGAATTACTAGTTTGGGTGAAAAACGATATGGCTTTGTAATTATTGATGATTTCTCTCGTTTTATATAGATTTTCTTTTTGACACATAAGGATGAAACTTTTCATGTGTTCTCAAAATTTTATTGAAAAGTTACTAATAAAAAAAGTTTTTCAATTCAACATATTCGAAGTGATCATGGAACCGAATTTGAAAATCAAGATTTTGAAAAGTTTTGTGATGAAAGAAGTATTGACCATAATTTTTCAGCACCTAGGACACCAACAAAATGAGATAGTAGAAAGAAAAAATAGAACCCTTGAAGAAATGGCACGTACCATGCTATGTGAAAGCAACCTCCCAAGATACTTTTGGGCGGAAGCAATTAACACGGCATGTGACATATTAAATCATACTTTAATTAGACCAATTCTAAAGAAAATACCTTATGAGCTTTGGAAAGAAAAAAAACCAAATATTGCATATTTACACGTTTTTGGTTGCCGATGTTTTGTTTTGAACAACAGTAAAGAAAGATTAGAAAAATTTGATGCAAAATCCGATGAAGCTATTTTTCTTGGTTATTCCTTTTCTAGCAAAGCTTTTAAAGTTTTCAACAAAAGAACTTTAGTAGTAGAGGAGTCAATATATGTTATTTTTTATGAGACTAATGATCTTTCCTTAAGAAAGAATGAAGGTATTGATGATGCAGATTCTCTTATAGAAAGGATGAAGGAGCTTACCCTAAAAGACTCAACAATTCAAAATGAAGAAGAACATGAAAACAAACAAGATGATGAAGGTGAAGAACAACAAGAACAACCTCAACGTACAAATGATCTACACAAAGAATGGAGGTATGATCACAATCATCCCAAGGAACTAATCATTGGTAATCCTACACATGGAGTAAGAACTCGTTCTTCACTTAGAGATGCATACAATCATCTTGCATTTGTTTCTCATCTTGAACCTAAAACTATATATGAAGCTGAAAAAGATTATAATTGGATAAATGCAATGCAAGAAGAACTTAATCAATTTGAAAGAAATAATGTATGGACTTTAGTATCAAGACCTAAAAATTATCCAGTAATTGGGACAAAATGGGTATATAGAAATAAACTGGATGAACATGAAAATGTAATTAGGAATAAAGCAAGATTGATTGTGAAGGGTTATAATCAAGAAGAGAGAATTGATTTTGATGAGACTTTTGCACCTGTTGCTATTAGAAGCAATTAGGCTTTTACTTGTATATGCATGCTTTATGAATTTTAAATTATTCTAAATAGATATCAAAAGTACTTTTCTAAATGGTTATATTGCTGAAGAAGTTTTTGTAGAACAACCTCCTAATTTTCAAAATCATGCTTTTTCTAATCATGTTTTTAAATTAAACAAAGCTCTATATGGTCTAAAGCAAGCACCTAGGGCTTGGTATGAAAGGTTAAGTAAATTCTTGTTTAACAATAATTTTTCAAGAGGAAATACAGATACAACCCTTTTCATTAAAAGAAATTATGATGATATCTTAGTTATACAAATATACATTGATGACATTATTTTTGGGTCTACTAATGAAACTCTTTATCAAGATTTTGCTAAGCTCATGCAGGGGGAGTTCGAGATGAACATGATAGGAGAATTTACATTCTTTCTCGGACTCCAAATCAAACAAACAAAAGAAGGGATCTCCATCACCCAAAGCAAGTACACTAGAGAACTACTCAAAAGATTTGAAATGTTGAGCTCCAAAGCAATTGGTACACCCATGAGCCCATCATGTAAGCTTGACAAGGATGAAGGAGGTAAAAATGTAGACTCAAAACTTTATAGAGGGATGATTGATTCTTTATTGTATTTAACTACTAGTAGACCAGATATTATGTTTAGTATTTGTTTATGTGCTCATTTTCAATTAAATCCAAAAGAATCATACTTAAATGTAGTTAAAAGAATTTTTAAATATTTAAAAGGTACATAAATTCTAGGATTATGGTATTCTAAGGACTCATCAATTGACTTAATAGGATATTCAGATACCGATTTTGCTGGATGTAAATTAGATAGAAAAAGTATTAGTGAAACTTGCCAATTTTTTGGAGTTAACTTAATCTCTTGATTTAGCAAGAAGCAAAATTTGGTAGCACTGTCTATGGCCGAGGCCAAATACATTGCAACCGAAAGTTGCTGTGCTCAAATCTTGTGGATTAAGCAACAACTTGAGGACTTTGGCATCAAACTTAATAAAACTCTCATAAGATGTGATAACACTAGTACTATTAATCTAACTAAAAATCTAATTCAGCATTCTAGATCAAAACATATTGAAATTAGATATCATTTCATAAGAGAATATGTCCAAAATAAAGATATAATTCTTGATTATATTTATACGAAAAAATAATTGGCTGATATCTTTACCAAGGCCTTAAGTGAAGTCAGATTTTATGAAATTAGGAGAGAATTAGGAATCCTTGATCCTTCAGCTTGAATATCTTTCTAATTTCAAGTATAATTTGCCAAAAATTTATGGAACCAATTTAATTTTTGAGCTAATTTCATATCTCTCCTTTCTTAAAAGCTCAAAGCTATCCTTCAAATAATCAATCTCTTAAATAGACACCCTTCTTTCAAGTTTCAAGCTTTTTTGAAATTTCTCCATCATTTTTTTTCTTTGTTACCATAAGAACCCTAAAGTAAACTTGCAATTTTTTTAAAAACCAATCAGGCTCTGTTTTATTGGAATTTCATTAATTGCAAAGAGCCGACCCTTTGCCATTCGTCTTCTCCATTCCACCAAATAAAATCACCTCCCTCTCCACACTCATCTCAAAATCCCTCTTCTCACCAGGTTTTCTCCTTTAAATCACCCCTTTAGGATTTAAATCTCTCATCTCTTTCTTCTTCATTTGGGTGGTTCGAGCTTACCCTAGCTTCAAATCCTTTTCTCCAAACCGATGATCTGTCTCCCCAAAGTCTTTGCTTTTTCTCTAAGAATCTCTTCACTCTACCACTCATCAACTCTCCTAAGCTATTTGCAAGTCTCTTCTGTCCAAAATGGCTCCCAAGTCAAAGCTACCGTAGAGAAAAAAATCTGTTCAAGGGTTAAAGGAAGATGTGCGTAGAAAAAGAATGGCTGCCGAGTCCTCTTCTGCTCCAACTCCAGTTTCAGGTCTTACTCCAACTTCTTCACAGTCTCCACTCAGTCCAAGCAAGGTACCTCTCTCCAATCGAAAAGTGGAACCTAGAAAGAATATAGATTTCAAGTTTTTTGAAAAAGAAATGTTCTATATTGGATCAAAGATTAAAAATCAAAGATGAGAGTTTTGCTGTTTATTAAAGAAAAATACTTATGTTGATTTGGTCAGAGAATTTTACTTAAATTTGAGTTCTTGCAATGAAACAGTAAAATCCTTGGTGAAAGGGGTTAACATAGTTCTTGATCCATTGCACTTGGGATAAATCTTACACTTGCCTTGTGAAGGCTATACCCATATGGAACTCTCAATCAAAGAAGAAGGATTAAGTGCTATTTTAGGGAGAGAATTTATTGAAAACTTGAATAAATTAGAAGTAAAAATTTTTTTAGTTGAAATGAGGGTTTTGCATCACATGGTTACCAAACTTTTTGTCCCTAGGAGTGGCAGGCATAACCTCTTATCTGGTAGGGATATTTGGATCATGTATTATGTGATCACCCAAATCTCCTTGAACCTTCCTGCTTTGATGTTTGAGGCCATGAGGGAGACCCTGAATAGGTCTAAGGCTCACTTGCCTTATGGTATGGTACTCATCCTAGTCTTTAAGAAGTTCGGAGTCTGTTTTGAGGGAGAGGCAGTCACTAAATTGTCACACTCTGACACCATCAACCGCCACACATTGCACTGCATGGGTTTCTCAAAGACTGATGGCAGTTGATTGAAGGGTGTTGAGGAGAGAACAGAGGAGAGAGCAGAGGAGGAGGGATCATGTTCTCCTCCTCGTGATCACAGAGCATCTCCTGATATTCAGTTCGTATCTGATCACGAGGCTAGTCCCTCAGAGTCAGTGAAGAGGCATGCTTCTGTTCCATAGCCAGGAAGCAGGGTACATTCTTCTAAGTTCAGACTTGCCGATGATCAGATTGAGCTGATGTCCCAGCATGTTGCCTCCATTTTATCTCAGCAATTTGGCACCTCAGTCTTTGCTCAGAGGTTGACATCTCAGGCTGACTCAGACCAGACTTTGATCCCTCATATCTCCACTATCTTTCAGATGCTCACAGCTCAGTTCGTATGACTTAAGGAGCTTGAGGGATGTGTTCTGAGACTGATGGGCAGAGTTCTAGATTTGCAGAGGTAGGTATTAGCCTTAGTCCATCCCCAGCCGCACGAGGATATCACAGAGATCTCCAACCTGTCTGCAGAGGCGGCTAGACTTCGAGGAGTTTTGGAGGATGGATTTGACTTCTTGAGGAGACAGTTCAGTGACTCCAGTGAGACTGTCTCTACTCAGATTGGTGCCTTGATACAGTCCATGATGAGAGCTTTAGAACAATTGGACACTATCAGACTTTCTCTCCTTGCACAGTCCATAGCTTCCCAGGCTCCAGGATCTTCTCGCCCTTCTGTTCGTGCCAGTACTTCTACCCATGGTCGAGGCAGATGTGGTCGAGAATGTACCCATGGCCTTGATCTTGAGACTCCTCATCATATCTCTGACTCTTCAGATTCTGATCCCTCTAGCCATGATATCTATTAGATCTAGCATAGTTAGTCTTTTTTGTCTAGGTTCTAACTTATGGCCTTTGTAATTATTGGTTGATTGACTCGTGGATAGTTGTATTTTTATCCATGATTTTTGAATGACCTATGTACTTTGACTTGACTCATATGTATTGTAACACTTATGTCACATTTTGGATATATACATATATATGCTTTTAACTTCTATGAATATCTTTGGATTGATTTTTATGAATGGCATTAATTGAAATGACTTAATATGATATGAAAAATACCTCATATATGTGTTATGAAATATTATGAACGACAATATCTTCTATATGAGCAAATTAAAATATCCTTTATGATTGTTATAGTAAGGAGGAGTCTCTTTCATTTTTTTTCTTAAAAAGCAGGAGTAATAATCTTAATTGATGTTGTCAAAAAAGGGAGTAGATGAATAAAATCGAGCAATAAGCAAAATTATCTAAAATCGAGCAATAAGCAAAATTATCCAAGCAAAATTGTCAAAAAAATAATCTTATAAGCTATCTTAACACTAATCTTCAATCTACTCATGATGTATTTTATTCAAATAATTGACTATAATGTTTAAGTGATGCATCTTCATAAATTTGAAATTCTTGATTAATGCTTTATATATGTTATGTTTTGCTTTTACTCAAGTATTTTGTTATCATAAAAAAAGAAGAGATTGTTACTACATGAATTGATTTTATGATTACAACACATTTGAGGGGGTTACTAATGATTTGGCTTGAAAAAAGATTTATTGTATTTAAGGGATAAAATCATAATTTTATCAAGTTCTGATTCGAAAGCCTCAAGAGCAAGAACAGAAGATTTATGATCTATTGAAGGTAATTTTATACTTTTTGGATGGATATTTTGAGAGAAATTTGAGTTTAAAGAATTGGATCGACCCTATGAGTCGACTCCTATCAAAAGAGACTGAACGGCATGCTATTTTTGGCTGGCACACCCAAAGGGGTCGACCTCATGAGTCGACCTCTATTACTGTGCAGGCCAAAGATACAGAATAGTAATTTTCTGTTCTGTGCCACACAGGTCGACCCTATGAGTCGACCCCTGTGCAGAGGTCGACCCCATGAGTCGACCTCCTATGATAGAAACTTCTGTAACGGCTAGTTTTCAGCTCTTTTTGATAGTATTTAATGCTCTTTTAATGATTTTTAATGGCTCTATTTCAGTCTAGATTTCTCTTTACCATCCATTGAAACTATAAAGGCACTTAAAAGAGGAAAAAAGAAGCAAGATTGAAAAGACTCAAGCATTCATTTCAGCCCTAAGCAAAATGATCTCTTCAAGAAAGAGAAGCCTTCAATTCAAGTTCACCAACCCTTTTAGAGCTCATTCAAGTCTTCAACCATCTTGAGAAAAATCAAAAAAGCTTCCTTCTTATTGTGTAAAGTGCATTTAAAAATTTATTTGCTCATCAAAGGAGCTAAATTTGTATTTTCGTGTGATTAACTCATATATTCTGTATTGTCTTGATCTTTAGTTTTGAAAAGATTCCAAAACTTGGAAAGGTTGGTCCGAATCTTGAATCGGATTGTATTAGGTTGGCTTATACCTGAAAAATAAGTGTTCTAGCTTGAGATAGCTAGAGTCGGAGGTACCGACGTTGTATTCTTGTTGAATACGGTTTAGTAGATTTGAATTCTCAAGTAGGAGTTTGGGGAGTGGATGTAGGTGCAAGATTGGCACCGAACCACTATAAATCTTGTTTGTTTATGTTATGCTTACTTGCTTTCTTTCTAAATTTTCTCATCTTTTTACATTCTTGCATATAATTTCTATACTTTACTTAAATCACTTTCTACATATATCCTACTCATTGTTATTTAATCCTCATAGTTCTAAATTAATGTTAAAATTTTAAAAATCCAATTCACCCCCTCCTCTTAGGTTGCATAGCTG